>NW_027176528.1:410000-637423 GCF_023349555.1 Cebidichthys violaceus | reverse complement strand
AAAAGGCTAAGCGTTCCCAGATGGAGACGATTGTTCTGTTAATGCTCCATATCAACAGCTCCCAAAATAGTGTTCATCATCTGAGTGGGTTCATTTAAACATTATTCCTCCAAAATTCTAACATAGATAATAAATATTTAAGAATCTGATGTAGTCGTACAAATGACTGTTTTTATTTGCAGCTCTTTATTACAAAGGTTGGTTCATTATTTAAAGTCCAACTTAAAATCCTGTATCGTTCAAAAGCTAAAGATTACAGCGTTGAGAGAACTGACACGGTGTGAAGCTTCGGCTTTAAAGTTCTGGATGAATTCAGCAGATGTGCCTCCGTGTTCTGAATTCTCCACGGCAACAGCGGCCAACGGCGCTGTAGTCTTTAGAGCCCGTCCTCCGAGACGAACGCCATCGCTCAGTCAAAACGCGAACCTACCGGGTCCGTCTCATTGTCCGCGAGAGTCCCGTGTTTTCTAGAACCTTCAACAATCAACATTTCGGTTTGACTTTAAAGCTTCCACATTTGTTTTCAAAAAAAAAAAAAAAAAACCCACGCATCCATCTGACAGAAGGTCTCTGAGAAGATGAGCAGCTTTCCCCAGCTGCAGCAGTTTGTTTAAAGAAAACACCTGCAGACAATAGATATGCAAATATATTTAATGATGTGTTGTTGTTGTTTTTTTAATGTTCTCATGTTTGTACTCACCTTCATGTTCCGTCGGTGCTTCCACAGCCGGAGTTCTACCAGGTCTGCCACACCAAAAAGGACTACGAAGAGATCGGGCCGAGCATCTGTCGCCACAACCCTGTGTTTGGAGTCATGTCTTAACTTTGGCCCTCAAACGTCTCACAGTGTGTGTGTGTGTGGGGGGGGGGGGGGGGGGGGGGGGACGGTGGGCTTCTGTGCTTTTCATTACTTGTTCAGCTATGGATGTGTGGGACGGGAAGGATCCAGAATATAAAAAAGAAAAGAGACCAGACGGGCTGGACATTTATTGTGAATGTTCCTTTTTTTTTTTTTCTTTTTTTTTTTTTTTTTGTCAAAATGAGGGAAAATGGTTTGTAAGCCAAAAGAGTTTTAAGAACATTTCTGGGTCTGTTGAGCAAACATGCAGTGAGCGATGATGATGATGATGATGGTGATGATGGTGATGTTGGTGGAGGCCTAGCATGATGAGAACATGAATAGTTCAGTCCTGACACCAGAACGTATTATTTATGTTTATAAAACACGAGTCCAGACGAGACCCCGCGACTCTCGAGATCATTGACGAGTTTAGAACATATTATTGTCTCCTTTTTTATTTTTACGCATTTATTTTTCTCCAGCTTCAAATGCACACGTCTGTGTATCACGGTAAGAGCTTGTTTATATTTCATACAAAAAAAAGTTTTTTTATATGTAAAACTTGGGAAATCAGGGGTCAAAATAATAATAATAAAAAAAAAAAAAAAGATATCAGCAAGAGACTGAACCCACGATGCAGCTTTGATACGCGGTATTTTCTTTAGTCGGAGTAGTTCTCCTGGTATTCCCCACGCGTGTCATCGCTGTCTCCCCTTTAATTCTTCATACAGAACTTTTAATTCACGACTACGTCAGGATTCCTCCTCTGTGATGCTGGGAAAGAAAAGAGAGAGAGAGAGGTCTTACCGAGGTGATAAAGATGGAACTGAATGAGGACGACTGTCAGACCAGTATTGTTAGACTAGCAGTTTTTTTTAATTTTTATTTTTTTTATAATTAAATACCAAATTATTAAAATAATGGGATTTGTGTATTTAATGCCTTGCAACATTCCAATAAAGGCTCCAATTTGTTTCTAAGTACCGGAGTCTTGGTTCTTCATTTCTGCTCGATCACTGATGTCACTGTTTAATCATTCTGCTGGGAATAAACACAACATGAGGGAATGAGCTGCCAATAAGGTGGAATGTCCAAAGGAACTTAATTAAATTAGGAAAAAAATGAGGTAATGAGTTTGGTCTGGATGGTTTGTTTGTCAGCAGAATTACAGAAAAACTAACCAGCCCTATTTTCATGAACCTTGGTGGAAGGATGTTCGAGGAACCGTTGAACCTGGATCACGGGGCGGATACACACTTTATTTTTCACCAGTGGGAACGGCTTTGGCAGAGGTCTGCCCCCTCTTCAGCGCTCTTCGAGTTATAGAAATGAAATTATGTTTGGCAAAATTAAGACGCAGTTCGTATTGTGACTGCTAGGTGTCACTATCACCACATGGGAACGTCGGTCACAGGAAGCAGGCGACCCGGTCCGGCTCGGGGCCAGATGGGTGACGAGGTTGGCACCATTAATCTCATCCCGTCATGAGTGTTTAATCTCCAGGGGGGAGAAACTCTCTGAAACTGATGCCCAGTCACAGGGATGTGATCCACCACTCACAGTTACGGATGTACCCTGGTTTAGTCCTGGGACAGTTCAGGAACACTTCTTTACTCTGACGTGGGCCTTCACGGCCCTTCTGCATCCCTGCCCTTCTGCGGTGCCCTCTGCAGCTGAGCGGACGTAGACCAGTGCTTCGGGACAACGAGACACCACCACAGCTGTCTGCCAAGATGAAGAGACCTGTTGAGGAGCTCTTTGCTGCTGGAGTCCTCTGGGGAGGGGGAGGGGGGGGGTTTGACCCCCAGCTGCCTTCTTCCTGCCAGAGCTGGAGCTCAGAGAGGAGTGACTGATGGGAAGAGTGTTTCTCAAGAGCAGCTCTCCTTCCACGCGTGACGCCACAGCAGACTCAGTGACTCTGTTAGTGATGTGAAAGGTATGGAAACATCACCACCGGTAATTCCAACATGGTTGTATGATGAGATCACCGATCTAAAAGGCACCTGGAGACCAAAACGGACGGCTTCTCCTGACCACTCGAAGCACTTTACTACATGTCAGCATTCACCCATTCACACACACGTTCATACTCAGAGGTGCCACCTGCCCATCACACTTGTATTTTAATGCACACACACACACACACACACACACACGGCACAAATAAACTCCAAATAAGTTACTGCCACATATTGCCTCTTCGGTGCATCGTGAAAACTCTTGCACAACTGCTGCCAAACTTGTTTACCAGACTCCATGTCCTTGTGGTACATGTAGAATTTTAAATGTGGAGTTGTGCCGGTGAGCTAGTGTGTGGAAGAAGCCCAGAGAAAAGCATACACAACGAGGAGAGGAAAAGGGGGAGATATATTGCAAAGTGTTGCAATACTCGAGAGCAGCAGCTGTCAGACGGATTGACAGGATCGACGCTTTAGATTCACTTCAGCCGATGGGCCCCAACCAGGACCGTGAGATGGGTCCTCCAAGATATTTACTGTAGAATTTGGGATCTATGGTGTATTACGGCCCCTCCAGAGCCCCTTGTTCTGTTCTTGTTCTATGCTTGCTTTGAGATGTTTTCGTTTTTTCCCTATAGGTCTTGGGATCCTTGATTAATCATCATCGCAAATCCCCAATTATGATATAATCTTACTGTAGCTCTGTGATTGTATATATGTTTTGTCTGTATAGCTGCGCTCCACCACCTTTTTTGTGTTGTTTTAAGTGTGGCAAATATATAATATAATATTTATTCTGCCCTGTTTTAACCTGTAGCACTTTGAGATTTAAAAAAAAATAAATAAATGTAAAGTGCGATACAAATAAAATGTATTATTATTATTATTATTAACAGTAAAACAACACGACAGAGATCTAGTAAAGAATGATAACTCTCTCTCTCTATATATATATATATAGCTGCTGTCTGAACGGGAGCAAATAGACCAGGTTCCACAGTCATGTGGAAGGTCTTCCAGATTAATGGAGCCTGTTGTGGCGGCAGATTAATACCCATGGATTTAGAATAAAATATTCATCAATCCCATATGGATGCAATGTTCAACCAGTGCAAAGAGGAAACACGGATACCAACACACACACACACACACACACACACACACACACACACACACACACACACACACACACACACACACACACACACACACACACACACACACACACACACACACTCTCTGTGCTCCACTGTATCGTTGTTTGCTGCTATATTAACCTTCAGGATGTTACACACAGCTCCTTTTAAAGTCCTCTTTTCAACATTTTGATCTCTGAGGTATATGAATGATGGATGAACTTGTCGGCGACAGGATCCTCTAAATGGAGGGGGACTGTCGCTCCTTACTGAAAGTCAAACAGTACAGCATAACACCAGGTGGAAATCTGCATTTAAATAGAGCTGTTCTCCTGTCAGGAAGTACATTTGTAGAAAGAAAAAAAGCTTTGCACGTGGGCAATTGTTTTTGTGTGACATTGTTTTCAGCAGGCAAGAATCAAGCGTTGGACGCCTGCATTTAACTTGACAGACTCTTGTACATTTTTATGAATAGTTGCCAGTTTTCTTTTTGAATCGTCTCTTTTGAGGCGATGGTTCCATGTTCGGGGGAATCAAACAGGCCACACTCTATTTTCTATAACATCACATCATACCATAACACAGTTCTGATGTTTTCGACATTTTTCTACATGCATGAAGTTCTTCATTTGTCCAACAGGTGTCCCTCTCTCCGCATGTCTCTCTCCCCTCTGAGCTGCCATGACTTTTGTACCTTTGCATGAACTTGGGGAACAAATCATGTGGGCCTTCGAGCCGCATGGCAAGCAGCGAGACGCTCACACGGCTCAGTGACTGTAAAGACATCCACTGAGCGTCTTCGTCCCTTCTCATAAGCTCCTCTGATTTGCGGCGGTGTGGGTGAAAGGTCCGAGGAGGGGGAGGAAATTAATGCCCCCAGACCAGGGCCGTGTGCAAAATGATGTGCAGGCAGCATCCAAAGAGAGGTTAAGGATGTCCAAGCGGTCCGATCAATTCGACAGGGCATTTCCTTTGGAAGCTAAATTGCCATCGCTTTCACTCCACACAGCCAATGTCCACATTCATTAGAGGGCTAATGACACATATAGTGCAGTGATCGCTGGTCATTGTGCTTCGTAGACGAAAGTAATATCTTTTTATCTTCAATGACAGGCCAGAAATCAGATGTTGGCTCACTTGAGTGAGCGCCAATCACAGGATGAAGGCTGCCGCACTTTGTGAGCGCCGGCTGCTGTAATATCGAGACGTACATCAAGCTACAGACAGCTGGTTGTTACTGCTTTTTCTTTTCTTTTTTTTTTCCTTTTTTGCTGATGCGGTCTGCAGAAAACACGGAAGATGTGCCGTATATATCTTGCAACCGATGTGTTTTATATCTGTGTGGTGTAACGCAAAGGCGGCCAAGGTGGGAGTGGAATGGGAAAGGTCAAATGATTTGGAAAAGAAAAAGGAACAGCGGCAAGGCTTCAGTCTCTTGCATGTCAGCCAATTCCTGTAGCTAATCTAATGATGCTAACCACAAAGTCAAGTTTCAGTACATTTTCAACATCAAATTCCAAAAATCAGTACCAAAATGTCTGGCCTCCACTACGGCTCATAATATGCTTACCTGTCATCAATGCATATGTATTGAATGACAAGCAGCTGCAATCTGAGTGGCATTATTTACTTACTTTGCAGCCGTGTAGATCAGGGCTGACGCTCGAATATCTTTGCTTGACATCAGAGGAAGTTACTAACTCTTGTATATTGGATAATGCTTAACTTCTTCTTAATTTCTTAATAAACAGCCTAATATATAACATATATCACACCACACTATTTGGTGCCTGAGGAGAAACGGAGACAGTGTTCTGGGAGCGTTCTGGGAGTTTAGTCAGTTGTATTGATTTTATAATCAGTTGATTTCCAGAACTATTTAATTGGTAGTGCACTAATTGAACACTGTCTCCGTTTTCCTACAATTAGTATTTAATTACATAGGAAATAGATAATCAGTAGAAAATGAAACACCTGTAAAATCAAACTAATCAAACACATATAGCTTTACTGCTGTACATTACTGAAAGATGGAAGATTTTGTTATATATTTCATTTTCTGTAACTAATTATTATACTTATACAAAAAGTTCTACATCCTGCCTCAACATAAATAAATAGATATGCCTAATAATGAAGCAGAACGCCATTTCTTTGTGAAATAAAAGTCAAGAGATACTAAAACATACATCAGTCAATCTGAAAAAAAAGCCACTGTCGTCTGCTGATTAACAATTTGTATAATTTGTGTAATCATGCAATTCGCTAGTCTAATTTAGAAGTTAGAACCCCCCCTTCATCAAAAATCACTCACAACTTGGTGCCATATGCCACACACACACACACACACACACACACACACACACACAGACACACACACACACACACACACACACACACACACACACACACACACACACACACACACACACACACAGCTCGATTTCAATACACATTCAATCCAATTATTTTTCAGCCAGACCTCTCCTCTAAACCCTCCTCTAAACTTCCTATCCCAAAATGTAGAAAATGAGAGAGACTGTGGAGAAAGTCTTCTTGTCCAGTAGAGTGAACAGACGTAATGTTTCCAGGGAGCTGGAGCCTGCGCTTCTCGCCGCTCTCAGTAGTCACAACTCAAAAATGAGATTTCTTTTTTATATCCTATAGTAACGAACTGGCAGAATGCAGCAATGCTTTCACTGTTGTTCATCATTAGTGTCTTTTGAGTTATGGAGCAAATGGAGTTTGAGCTAATGCTGTGTTATTCAGCTGGTTGCCACTACTACGTGTCAAGCTACCACCGGTAGCCGCTTAGCTCAGCGTGGCACAAAGACTATTCACACACAAACTACAGCGTGTTAAATATTGTAGTTCTAGAGGTGCTGGTAGAAAAGGGGCCGATCACCGACAGCCGGAAGTGGTATCATCCGATACCGATCGCAGGTTCTATTTGAAGCCTTCTGTTTATCATGTAGCATTAGTCATTCATTTAACTATTCTTAGCAACAACAATTAATACGTATTTAAATGAAGAAATGAGAAAGTACAACTTTTAGTTATTTGCTGCCAACATGTGCAACTCATTCCACTCTCTCTCTTAGAGACTTATCTCTTTTATACACCCCTCAGTACTGCTGCAGAAGACCCATCGTTACTAGTGGACTTAATTGTGGGGATTCTGGTAAAGGCTGTTTGAGCCACCCACCCTTCTAACTAATACCCATGTACAATCTTATAATGGATACACTTGATTCTTGCATCCCGTGTAGCCCAGCCTCCATCTCCTGCCATACATCTTCTTTAATCTGCCATATCCGTCTTAATTCTTTAGGCTGAGATTTCGAGATCACTTATTCTTTGTATTGTCTGTCTTTTATTCCTACTGGAATAAGACATCATTTTCTCCTTATATAAGCCTTGGAGACCTCCCAACTTTATCCGTGGAACCACTGTTCAACAGGAAGGTATTGTCGATTAAAACCGTTAATCCCTTAAACGTACGATATGTTCAACCTCTGTCTGTTTTTCTTTACCCAGTCTGGCTCTATTGTTAATCCTAGCTGCACTGCTGCATGATCGGTCAGTGCTATTTTTCCTATTGAGCAGTCCAAGGCACTCTTCACCTGATCCCTGGTGATCAAAAAAGAATCTATCCTTGTGTGAGATTTGTGACC
Source organism: Cebidichthys violaceus (assembly GCF_023349555.1). NCBI lineage: Eukaryota > Metazoa > Chordata > Actinopteri > Perciformes > Stichaeidae > Cebidichthys > Cebidichthys violaceus. The sequence goes on along the minus strand of NW_027176528.1, from coordinate 629,814 downwards.
ATGAGGATAGAATGTATATTATCTCTCTCTCTCTCGGGTTAACAAGCCTTCATACATCCATCAATCAAAGGTCCTCAATCAATAGTTTGAATGCCATCCATACTTTTATTCTAAAATGAGATTATTATCTTGGAGCCTTGATAGATCGGATGAAGAGAACTTTACAGTTTTCTTTAGAGCACAATGCTCGTGTCAAATCCTTTGGCTTTGTCCCATTGATGTAAAATATTTGACTTTATTAGTTGTGAATGCCGGAAATCCTAATTACACATTGACTTTACATAAACTACAGCCAACAGAGCGTCCTTATATAGATCTCAAGGGCGTTGCAGGAATGGTATCCGTCAAAATTAATGTTGTCACGCCAGAAAGGCCTTGCCTTTGTCTGATCTTACTTAATGTCGATTTTCCTTCAGTGAACTACAAAGGCACGGTCAAGCTGAAGAGTGGAAGGAGGACATCAAGGTTGTTGGATTTTTGTTCTTTCTTTCTTTCTTTTTTTATCATTTGGGGGCTGAACTTGGAGGAGTCAGGAAAGATAGTGTCGGGGGAGAAGAGTGGAGATAAAAGCGGCGGAAGTCTGAGGGTTGTATTGAAGAGGATACGATAGAGTCCAGGAGGACGTATCAAGGAGACAAGCCGAGATGTGGAGGGTGATAGGAGTTTGAAGGAGGGATGGATCCTCTCCTCTTTTTGCAGCAGAGAGCAATCAGGAGATGGGAAGAAAAGAAGAGAGTAGAAAGAAGAAAGTCTGTCATATTCTCCTCATGGTTGCCACTTTCATCTCTGTCAAGATTATCTCCTTGTGAAAGTTGCAGATAATACTGATGCGGGGCGCTATAGAGAAACAAGATAAGCACAGATTCAACTTGGCATAATGAATCTTAATGTGACCCCCAATGTGACCGCTGCGGTGCTAACCAGCCCCAAAACAGCATTAAATAGAGAGAGATACAACTGAATGTAAACTTAATCAGGATCTCATGACACTGTAACTCTTCATGGTTTGCACTATTACTTCTAACGGTTAATTATTCTGCACAACCTGTGCACAATCGGCAAGGTAACCTCCTTGGCAGAGAGAGATGCATTAGCATAAGGACGTTAAAATGTCTGGCCAGCGATGGCAGATAGGGCGGAGATGGTTTCTGAATGTCTCCAGGAGGTAGAGTGTCCGCCCTGCTCAGCTGGCAAATGGACACATTTAGGATATAGAGGAGCAGATGGTCAAGCTGACCTTAGTGAGCAATTCCAAAAGCTGATGCTGTGTTTTCCAAACAAAGGACATTTTGGGATGTCCCATTTCAACAGTACCTCGCCAAATAGGATTATTTGTCAAAATAAGCATCATCTGACTCTAATATAATGCTGTCAAAAACATTACCAAGCAGAGCTGGTGCAATTCAATGTTTTATTTTATTGCCTCATGAAAAGACCAAAACAAGCGATGCGTTCGCCTGTTTCTTAGTACTTTCCGTCTTTTCTTACCGTGTCTGTGGCCCTCCGCCTTAAGCCAGCTTGTTCCATATATCGCTTATGTAACGCTGCATCAATCTATATTTCAGAATGTCCTCGCCAAAAAAAATGTCCGTATACTTCATGCAAGCAGCTTGTTACAACCCACATTTACCTTTGTCAGGCGACGGCCTTGTCTTGGCTGTAGTAGTGACGTCAGGAGCAAAAGAGGAAGTTAGGTGACATAAGCGACAATGACGGCGTAAGCGAGCTTGCTCCCAGGAAGAGCGCCGGGATTTGAAGCAAATTTAATGTAGCGGCCAAACGTGGGAATTTCAATTTCCGGGTCCGTAACGGGAGGGGCCCAGACATACCTTGTCCCCAAAGACTTACATTGGTAAAGAGACATCTCTGTACCTCAGCAGATCATTAGTTTTTAGGTAATTGAACTTGCCAGTTGAACACTTGAATAACAGTCATTTAGATCATTAGGTCCTAAATGTTGTAAAATGCACTCATAGCCACTCTGTGCAGCCAAGACACTTTTGGACCAGTGCGGTACAAAAGACATGGACCAGAAGCAGCGCGGCCCGGCCATAGGAATTTGAATCCGCCCACTCCATCGAGTTGATGGGAAACTGAGTGTAATGAGTTGACTATTCTCCACGTTGCTTATTTTTTATATATAAATAAAGAATCTGTAGAGTGTGCTGTCTGTGTGGTGTCCACACTTGTGTGAGCATGCAGCAGTTCAGCAAGGCAGCCGTGTAGGCGGTAGTAGCCTGTGCTTAACAATGGCCTGACAGTATGGACAGTAGGCTATCACGTACTGTAAGTGACGTAGTTCATCGGGTGTTGTGGCGAGTACAACTCCATCGTGTATGTGCTCGAACCAAAACCCGTGTGTGCTTGTTCCAGTAACAACAGCATTGCAAAAACGTGTTGAAGGTAATGTGACACTGGTGAGGGGGATGAAACCGGCATTAAAAAAAAAAAATACAAAATGCATAATACAAAAATAGCAGTGAATGCAGCTTTACAAAATGGGTCACAAAGATATAGCGTCTAATAGTCTTCTTTCAATGTGCGACCCCATTACGGAAAAGCACTTGAACGTCTGAAGTAACACTGCTCCGATAGTGGATCGTAACAGGTTGAATGTTAATTAGCAGCATTTTTCAGCAATGAAGAGGTCGGGCAGTCAGCGCTTTGATATGGAAGGTTTTAAAGTCACATCAGACAGCTAACACAGCTCCAAACAGGCCGAACCGTTTGTCCAAAGTGGTCATTGATCATTGGCCAAAGAAAATGAGGAACCATTAAAATGTTAAGGTTAACAGTCTCAAAAGCCACAGTGACACATCAACAACCCACACCATATACTGTACAAAGTATTTTTTCTCTCTGGGTAATTGGCATGTGGCATGTGGATCATCTTTGTAGCAGTGTTTTCTCCGGCGATGCATTGATTGATTTTATCTCCCACATGTATTTCTAGAACCAAAGCGGTTACTGAGCAGTCTAATGAAACATGGCTAGGCCTGGCAGAAGCATGTTGCTGCTCTATTGTTGCATCTGGCAGATGAAAGTCGTCGCAACAACAACAACAAAAGCCTTTGACCCAGGTGACAGGTGCGATAAATAACCCTGTCCATGACCCTGGGGATTCCTTTGAGGACGCTGCTTACAGCTAATAAGGTGTGAGGCGAGCTGGAGCGTTGCCGGCAGGGCAGCAGGATTTTAAAGCTCCGTGTGCCTCACAGACTGGTGCGGGGTTGTGAAACAAGTGTCAAAAGGTTCAAAGGCTTGTATTGTGACCAAGAGAGGCGAGAGCGAGACAGCAGGCCTGATGAGCAATCTCCTCTGAGGAGGCTTCCGGAGGGATTGTGAGTGGTTGATATGTGCTTAAGTGGGCAGGGAGAGCTGTGCAGCTGGAGAAAACACCAGCTGGGTTTAGTGCTGAAACGATTGGTCAATTAACCATTAGTTGATCAAGAGAAAAGTTTGATAACGGATTAATTGTACAACCCGTCTTTCAAGATACCACCCATTAACTGGATCAGCTTTTCAAGTTGAATTGCTGTTTTCTGTTTGATATTATTGATCAATCAAAAATCTTTACCTGAATTGCAAATGTAGCCTAAACCTAACCACACGTGATCCTCAGTCAAGTTGAAATAATCCTTGCAGCAATTATGTTTTCACCAAAACTGTATTTGTCAAAGCCATTTAGTAGTACATCAATATGATTTGTATGAGACTGGGCTGTATAACCATTGTTGTTTCACTTTTGTACTCGTTGTGTTTTCATACAGAACTTTTCTATTCCAAGAGAACGATTTCACTCACTGTAAATGAAAAATACTGGTACAAAACACGTCAATATGTGGATTTCTATAGGACTGTCAAGCTTTTGGCTTATCTCAGTACAAAAGGGAGTCATTTTAGTCTCAGAGTGTGTTTTTGAGAAACAGCATTATCTCTCTGCCTTTGTCGCAATCAGATAACTTTTTTAACATTGAGAGCTGGATGCTTTTCATCTGATTGCTGATGCAATTTATGGAAGTTCATAGAGACTTGGTTGGACAGCGCGCATCCACTGGACCACTGTGGGCAGGCATTGTACAATTTCAGTGTGCCGATGCGATTTTGGATGGAAGCAACATCTTAGTGGTAGAAAGAGCTAATGTGTATGCACACACCGTGGAACTTAATCAGAGAAAGCCAATGTACAGGAACTCGTACAAATGATTACACACAGTCATGCTCTAGTTGTGTGTGTGTCTGCTGTCAACCATGCACACGCACAAGAATGGCATTAATGGAACACGAAGAGTGTGATTGATGTAAGTGTTGAACGCGTTGCCTCCAGTAACCCGTGTCTTGAAAGTCATGGGAAATTGAACACGGTTCGCCCGCCTTCTTCCATCCAAACAGGTCAGGCTGGACTGCCCTTTTCCCATTCGGGTCTAATCTCAACTTTCCTCCACCTGTACCTCGGCAGATGAGAACATCGAACAAGGTCTGAGTAGTGTTCAGATAAAAAGAGATTGCTCCCAGTTTGAAGGATTGCTTTTTGCTGGAAGTGATGTCATTTCAATGCCAGAATTTCAAGGAATTGACTGTGCTATACAAATACTTTTGAATGTGTTAAAGTGGCGGGGACCAAAACAGAGCTAAAAGTGAGTGTGATTTTGGATTGAAAGCCTTATTTTGTACCTAAAGCTAAAGCTAACAGGTGGCCAGTAGCTTTAGCTTTAGTTTAGCTTCAAATCAATACTAATGTCGCTGTGTCGGCTGGATGTGTAAATAGGCAGCTACTAACACGTTAGCTGTAACAGCTTTATGTGGTGATAACATGCTAAAGTTTACAACAATTGTTCAATTGACCACAAGTGACCAAAGAAATCTATTAATACCACTTTAAATCTAATTTCCTTAACAGAACGAAGAAAAAATTAAATTATATTTTGAGAAGATGACTGAAGTTGATATTGGTACAATATGTCCATCAGCCAGGTAATTTGGTGAAAACAAAAGTGTGATTACACTCCTTATTTTCTAGACTAGATTGAAAAAATTGGATCGAACCTATAATGCTGCAAGGGTGATTGAAACCATTCACTTCTCCCAAAGCAGCGCCTCCTATGAATTCACGTCATTCAGTTTTCTAAACTATACATAACACACATCCACACAGGCTTAGAATTTCAAACACATCTCTTGCTATTTATCTGTGCCTTGACTGATTTGATCAAATTCTTGGGGGAAGTCAAGCCATCTATGTGTGAGGACCTGTTCTTTTCGTCTAATATTGCACATTAGGAAGGACAAACTACTATTCTATTAGATTCCTTGACTCAAAGCATAGAGAAGCTGTCTCTTTCTCGGATTGTACCCAAACTGTTTGAGTGAAACTAAACATATATTTATTAAATTCATTAGAAGGGCAGCTCTGATTGTTTCTTCCAATAACAATAAGTGGAGAAATGATTTCCCCACAGTTGCCGTTTCGTAGCAATTGATCCTCGGTGACCTCAGTAATCGTGTTAAAGCTGCTGGTCATTTAGCAGCTTTAAAACAAGAAAAAAGACAGAGTCTTCATCTCACCGTCCAATTTTCTCATGGTCTGTAAGCGAAATGTGAATGAACTGTTGTGGGCTGAGGGGGTGGATTGAATCCCGTCACAAGGGGCAGAGCAGTAAGACAGCGGTTTGAGAGAGAAGGGACAATCAATTGTGGCTTCTTGCCAGAGATATGGGCTGTTTATTCGGAGAAAGAGGGGAAATAAGATCGGTCTCGAGACACGAAACACTCTGAGGTAATCAGATTTTACCCACATTTCCATGCGTGGAACCTCTTTGCAGAGAAAGCCTTTAAGCCAGTGGCTTTTACCCGACTCTGCAATGTGACTTTCTCATCTTACATGTTGACTTAAACAAAGGCAGTTCTCAAATATCTTCATGTTAATCTATCAATCTGCAAGGGATAATACCAAACAATGTGTAAGTTCCAATTGTAATGGATGAGCATTGTTTGATGTGAAAATCCAGATTCACACAAATGTCATCCAGCCCCTTATCTATTTTATGAATTGGTTACATAACTAACCCAAGCTTTAGTAAAGCCTCATGTGGCGCATCATGGAAGCATATTGTCAATAAAAGATTTGAGAGAGAACAAAAAAAAACCAACCTTCATATTTCTCATGCTTTTAATGATGGAGCTGCTTATCTTTGGCAGTGTGAACACCCAAAGCGCCAACTCAAGCTGAGAACAAAGCGTCACCTGTTCAATTTGACCTGGAAGTGAAGGGTCATCCTGTTGGACCCTTTCAAAATAAAAACTAGGACTGTGGGTGATTTTTTTTCAACCAACAGATAGAGACAAGTAGCAGTATTTATCATGGCCGTATTTATCTAAATCAAAATGCATCAACGCTAAATTACTCAAATCACATTCAATTAGTTGGAAAATGCTCTGGTTTAGTTTCTTTTAAATTGAATTAGCCTGATGGGGGGTGTTACTGTGATCTGATAAAACTACATGTGGGAGTCAAAAAGTGAAATGGTTCAAACAAATACTACGACCACAACTGCTGCTTCTCATGATGATAATAATGAACAATAGCAATAATCATGGGCCGAGGCTACATTCAGAATGACAACATTGGATAAATGACATGGATAAACGCACACTCTCATCTGATTCTGTTCGCCTGTGTGCTCTCAAATGTTGCCTTATTGAATGAGTCGCTCTCAGAATTTGTTTTCAGATCGTTAATATTAATATGCATCCAGAGCACGCACATTCATTTAGAAAAAGCTAACCGGTGTCCGGTTATACTGCGACGTGCCAGACAATCAAAACTCCGAAACCCGTTTTCTGCAATCAAATAACAAAATACAAAAAGTGACTTTTTGTCTTTGTCTAACAGCAATAACAGCTGTAGAAGTGTATGTGTCCTCAAGTGATTCTTAGAGGTCTGGTTTGGTGCCCTCTCTCACAAACACAAACCAAAACGTCCCGCAGCTTGCGATCACCCTGAGTGTTCCCTCTGAACCCCGGCGGGTCACGGCAGGCTGCAGCGCTTACTTGGTCTCACAGCATCTTGTTTGCTTTACAGTTAATTTAACGTCGTGGGCATTTACCTGCCTGCATGCCCATAAACAGGTTCTTGTGAGCGTAAGAGCGATGCAATTACGCAGGACATGCAGAAGTAATCACCTTAAATCTAATCGGGTAAAATTGGATTTGGGTTTTTCATTTAGTAATGCATCTAGGCAAACTTAATATGGGAACAGGACAATGTAACTTTTACACTTTCTTAAATTACACAGCCTTAAGATTCAGGTTTAGAAAGCCAACAATGTTAACTGTTGATCCCATTTTCATGGGAAAGCAGATGGTCTTAGAAATGCTCTCAGTAAAAAAGACTCACAGGAGGAAAGTAAAAAAACAGATTCGCAAAATTGCTTAATAGCAAAGAAATGGTTTATTATTCCTAATGCTGTGGTGAAATTGAAATATGATGCAAATAAAGACAGCAGGAGTCAATAAAAAGTACATATGCAAATCTGGCGAGCTTGCAGTGAGACTATTATTGCCCGTGTGAAACGGTTATTGCTGTGAAAATGAAGCGTTTCCTCATTTCTCAGTATTATCTTGACATTTGGTAACTTGCGGGAAAAATCAAATGGGAGCAGTGGAAATATCATGGGTGCGATATAACCATAATTTATTACAGATGGGCCAACAGGGGTGAGAATGATGATGACACAATATATTCAAGATATAATCTTGTGGGATTACACACAAAAAATGTCGGCATAGCATTATTTCCCCACTCCACTCATAAACAGCTTCATTTAAATATTTCATAATTAGACTCATTTTAGATATTTGTTCATTGGATGTACAGTGTGCACTTCCAGATGTAATGCTCTCAGCCCTGAGACTAAAATCACGCAAGCATAGAAACCTGAACATCCTGCAGGTCATACACAGCAACAGTTATGGGAGTTATATTTGGTCAATTCTGTATGGAGTGAAGTCAGGCCTAGGAACAGCGGCGCTGTTACCTGCTCCTGCATGAGAAAAAAAAAAAAAAATCTAATTTCAAACACAGAAATGTACACTTCAAACAAGGATCGAATTCCCTGGAGTAACTGTAGCCGGAAAGAAATGTAAGAGAGAGCAAAGAGCGTAAAATACAAATGAACGTTCTGTAATAAGATGAAACTGAGTGCCAAGCCGGTTAGTTACTGCTGCCACACCTCTCGAGCTTTTTAATCTCATACGGCACATACAGTGTGCAGTTCACGACTATACCTGAGAGAGGTTTTTCATTTAAATTTGTAATCATTTTTTATACCGTCTATTCCTGTGAACGCGATATCTCAGGAACGCCTGGGTGGAATTTCTTCAAATTCGGCACCAACGTCCAGCTGGACTCAACGATGAAGTGATTTAGTGGTCAAAGGTCACTGTGACCTCTCTCGAAATAAGTATTTGTCCACAACTCGAGAATTCGTCTGCTAATCATGACATTTCACACAAACACAAAATGACGCCATTTTTAGACCAACATGGACGCAAACGGCAACTTGACTGCTTGATGGAGGCACATGGTGGCTAAGTGGAGACCAGGGCTGTCTGTCAATCAGAGGGTCGGCGGTTCGATCCCAGGGTCCTGCTCCACTAGTCTCATGTCAATGTGTCCAAAATGTCTCCCGTAGCTGTGCCTACGGTGTGTAGATAGATACTGAATTGTAAGTCGCTTTGGATAAAAGCGTCTGCTTTTGGGCGGTAATTTCATTTTTATCTTTTTAAATATTTGTTCTCTATGCATTTATTATAGCACAGCTAAAGATAGAGAGGCACTGGGGAGAGGTCCTGGGACAGAGGATGTCGGATGTGCACAGATTATAAGACCCTCTGAGGCAAATTTGTGATTTTCGGGTAAACAAAATAAATTGAACTGAGTTGAGAGAGAGGGGACGAAACGCAGCAACGGGTTTGAACCCGGCTCGTTAGAACAATGGTTTAATCTAAGCAGAGAAATGAACTCCATATTTCCACTGACCAATACAAGTCCTGCAAAACGTCCTCCCACACGCCGCATAAAGCAGTCAGTGTCCATACCGCTCCGCTGGGGAGTCTCTTAGATCAGAGCTTGTCATCTACTGCATTCACTCTCTCGTGCTGCATTGGAATAATGATTTAACGCATCGGGGCCAAAGCACCGAGCACAAAAGGGAAGTGAACTCCATGGAGCTCTCTTTTTCTAGGATGAGCTACAAAGCTACAGCCTAGTCCATTTGATGTTTTTGAATGATTGTAAGGGGGAATAAAGACCATCCCGGCTTTACAGGAACACTGCTTCATTGTCTTCGGTCTCTATCACCAGGTATTTTTTAACCTGTTTTCTCTGCTGAATCAGTTTGGCATCCTGAACATATCCTCGAAACGCATATTGTAAACCCTTCTGTCAGCTTTTCTCTGCTGCTTTGTTGTTTTTACAACAATATTAGGTACATATCTATCCAGGGAGTGCAGTCAGTGACAGTGTGGGCTCCATGGTTACTCTGACAGCTTGACAGAGTGGGGGGGGGGGGGCTGAGCACAGGGTTAATTTGATATACGTGTCATGGTAACGCAGTCACAAAGTGACTGGCGAAATATTTTAATGTGTAGCATTATAAGTAGCATTTCTTGATTAGGACATGTATTAATACGGTTTTAGGAGCATTCTTTGGACATGGAACACGATTCCTCCTCTCTGCTTTTCCTCCTGATGCTCCTAACACATCACCTTTTCCACACTCTTAATACCACTGGGCCATTAAAGACCATTTACAGCCCATTACCGCTGAATATGTTACACTCACTCTTCAGTATGGTATAACCTTCATCAGAAGTTGCTTTGATGTATACTAACTGCAGGTCCTTTGATGGTAGATTAATCTGAATTCAGGTAAACAAACTCACCCATCATGCTATTCAATGGTAATTATACGTGGCCGGCCGGTAACCCCTGGACATTGCTTCTGTGTTGGAGGATTCTGCACATTGTGATTTATGTCCAAAGTCAATGATCAGTGCCAACACAGGAAGGTGTGTGTCCCGTATGGTGCAAGGTGGAACATGAGGTTGTGGCGGTGGATTGACATGTAGCGCGTCAGACTTTCATTTTATTAACCGTAGCCACAAGATCTGTCCCCAACGCTAGCAAAGAGTCTCAATCACACATTATCCATAGTCTATCTGTCTCAACCACAACAGATAATAATTTACTACATTATAACACCACATATCAAACCAATGAAACCCTTATGACTCTAGCTTCTGTACCTAAGCTACAGCTGCATATCACTGAAACAGCACTGGTTGTTTGTCCTAACACATGAACCTGTGTTAACGCTGAAGAGAAGATCTACACCCCTCTACCGACACATATGCCACATTTAGAAAAAAACAGTAAAAAAAAAAAAACATAAACAAAACGAATAAATTGAGGATTGCATTTAACAATTTGACGCCTCATATATGCAGCATAAAGAAATACTGTGCAGGTACAGAAACACGAGAAATCGTTAGTGAATTAGCTAATGATGAGACCTGTCTCTATTTTGAGCACTAGGGTTAGGGGAACCAAAAAGCTGCAAAACCAGAACAAAAGAAGAACCAGTTTGGGCCGGTTCACTAAAGTCTTGGTTCGCTCTTGAGCATTGCCCTGAAATCAAACCGAAATCTTATGAGGCCTTCAGTGACTGGAGCGATCCTTTTGAAGTTAAACCGTGAAAACTTAAAGAGAGCTCGCTCGCACACACACGCACGCGCGCGCGCACGCACACGCACGCACACACACACACACACACACACACACACACACACACACACACACACACACACACTTGTGTAGATTGAATATGCACTGATTCTTATAATGATCTCTGTGCTGCCAGAGACAAGGCCTTGATTTTAAAGGCCACTTTTGAGATTCAGGAGCTGATGGAATAGAACTAATGTGTGATGTTGAGGCTCTTTGAAGAGTGTCTGCAATCCACAGTCACTCGGCAAAGACATTTCACAAGATGCAATTAATTCTGTATCAAAAGGGGTGAAATAGTATATTTTAGCAGAGTCACACAGTGTCTGGAAGTCAAAATAATTTCCCTCTTACTGTCTTTTATCTTTTCATACCGTCCAATTTACATAAAAACTGAACTGTGGGACACTTAAGACAGCGTGCTGTGGACAGCAAAAATAAGCAGACAGTGGATGGTACAGGTCATATGTTACAATAAGTTCATATATAACATGTATCACATCTCCTGCACACATCACATTTTTCAAACAGTTATCTTTTGTTTGCAAGGTAAAATAATAATCCATTTCTAAAAATCACCTTCCCCTTTTTTTTTTTTTCATTTTTAGGAGAGAAAAGAATGTTCCACAATAACCGAGACTGTCTGCCAACTTCTAACAATAGTGGTACACGTCTCCTCCAATCGGCTGCGAGAGAGCAGCTCGAAGAGAATCAATCCATTCTGTGTCTGAATGTAATCACTCGAATCTCAATGAGAGCGAAAAATGCAAGAGAGCTGCTGCTGAATATGTCGAACGTAGTAGAGGCATGTTAATCTGAACTCAGTGAACTCTCCTTGATTTATTTGATAAGTAACATTATTTTTATTACGGTGATGCAGCGATTAAAGCCTGGAGCGTCGCATCAGAGCAGCGCATGTTATGGAAAGCAGTGGTTGTTAAGTAGCTGAGCCCTTGAGCTGTGGTTCCTTTAATTAAGGACCCTCTCCTACCTTTACAGCCACGTTCAAGTCATAGAAGACAGTCGAATACATCTGGAATATGAACTAAGCAGGAGGCTGAAGTGCTCAGAGACGAAAGAGACCTCTTTGCCATAAATTACACATATGATCTTTGTCAATTTAGCAAATAAGACCATTCAAACAGGATCAAAACATTCGTCTTTCATCGTTGACTACTGTACATATGTATTTCTAAATAAGGTCCCATGAGGACACGGGAAGGGGAGGGACCTGGCCTCTCTGTGAGCTATGTTTAGGGGTGAGGTGCTTGGATTGCCGCGAAGACGAGAGGCAGAGAACTCTTCTTCTAGACGTGACGGAGCCACAGCGCTGCCACAACACGCTGTGTCCGGTGTCTCTGTTCTTCAGTCATCCATCAGGTGCATCTCAGATGTGCTTCACTTCTAATCAATACGGCTGGTTACACCATGCAGTCACGTATGGGCTCAGAGTTTAAGCCCACCGCTGCAACCCAAAGCATCTTTTTAGGCTATTTTCTTCCAACTTACGGACTTAACCACATCGATCTTGTATCGGCCTGCAACGCAGCGGCAAGACACTTGTGATCGCACAGCAATACTGTGGATAACCACATCCAGAGCGACAGTGACGGAGGACCGGAGCTGCTGCTGTGGAGCTGCTCACACGCTGCTTCAGCAGCTGTTGGTTCAGCACCAGGCTGTCAAAACTAACTGAGAACAAGCAAGGCTTGTGCTGCTTCAGGTACTGAGGACGGCCGGTTTGAGTAATGGATCCGTGAGTTCCAAGGATCACGAAAACACCAAAAATACTGAGCAGTTTAACATAGGATGATACTTCTTCAACTATGGAAATGGTTTAATCTGCCGCAATTATCAGCTACGTGATCGCCTGATTGCGATTATTAGACCTGCTGTTTATTATTTTGCATAATCATTCCATAATCACGGGAATTTTTGCAGAACATTTAGGAACACAAATATAGTTTTCGTGGAATCTGAAGATGCGGAAGACATTTACGTTTTCTAGTTACACTGAGCCAATCAGATTTCAACAAAAACGAGGATCATTCCAAACTGGGAGGGGCCTCTCATATCCCCCCCCCCACTCAATATTGAAAGTATTAGATCGGCCCTCGGTCTGACAGGCTCTGTGCTGTCTGCGGATGCGAGGGCCAGGCCGGCCAATGACCAAACAGTTACCACTGACGTTTAAATCAGCTGGGCTAGAGGCAAGTAAAGTGTCTACTGGAGCACAAGGTTCTGATGTCAGGACAGAAGGAGGAAAGCTGGGTTGTCGACAGCTCACCGCTATTGGACAGGTTCTTCTTTGTCAGCTCATATGGGCCCATATTTCCTGCTTTCCGTAGAAAAGACGACAGAAAGAATAAGGGTTATTAATAGTGGAGCGTCTCCCCTACAGGTGCAGCAGCGTGTTGTGTTGTTATGAGTCATGCTGGAGATCGTTCAACAGTCCTTTGCTGCTTAATGTCAGTGTGTTTAAACCCCAGTTTAAATATGGATATAAATGTAACACATTTACATCTCATTTTTGCATTTAAACTCTTTACTGACAAAGGTAAATTCAGACGGCCTACTCTACCGTTTTAGAACAAGCTATTTAAAAGGCAATCTGTGCAGCAGACCAAGAGCAAAATATTTCTTGACACTCCTTTGACCACATCGTATCAACGAGCAGCCTTTGAAATCAAGAGGTTTGGATGTGGGTATATAGTTGCAAAGCCACAATATGCACGATGTGTGGCATAAAATCAGCAGAAGTAAATTATTTGTACAACAATTAATCTGTTTCGTTTTTAAGAAAATGAAAAGTGTTCGTGAGTTTTAGAGCCAGGTCGCATTGATCATAACGCATTTTAATCCCAAAAGTGGCATTGAAAAGACAAATGTAACCGCAGCATTATGAAATCATTTTTAGGACCTGACAACCGTTACAAATCACTGGTGCAAAAAAAAAAAAGCATAGTTAGGTTTAGGGAAAGAGCATAGGTTAAAGCTGCCACTTTGTTAAAGTAAGTTACAATAATGACCGTGTTGTTAAGATGGTGGTCATGATAGGAATAAGGTGACTTGGGATTGGAAACGGGAAACAAACAGAGGTCTCCTGATGACTCCTAATAACACTGGGGAAAGAATATCAGTACAATATCAGTACATGTCTTCATTAATTTCAACGTATCCTCATACAACGGTTCAAATGATATCTTACGAAAGTTACTCCTCATTTTTCTTGCGGTTTCCTACGAAAGCCAGCAACAACTTCCGATCAACTTCCGGTCGTCTTCACAGGAAACTCAATTAGGTTAAGGGAACAAAACTAGTGAGTTATGTTGAGTAAAAGAGGGTGGTTTGGGTTCAAATAACCATGGAAGTGACGATACTATAGAACGCAAGTTACGTGACAAAAAGATCGACGTTGATTTCTTGTTTCCTGGCTGATGATCCCAGTTTGTTGGAGCCATCCACCTCCCTCTCGCCCGCCCCTGCGTGTGATGTAGTGGTCTTTATACGTCCTCCCTCCTGATTACACGGATAACATCATTTCCATATTTATTAGGAAACACTAAAGTACAGTGTAAAACTAAATGAACACGTGAACGCGACTCCGAATGGGCAGTTCTGGACTACACTGATGGACGGTTCTCCTCACAAAGATCACCGACTTCATGTGTTTTCCAGCAGTTGATTTAGCGCGTGTGAGCACAGCTGAAGTCATTTGGGATATAAGTAACATATTTAATTTACCATATGAAGGGCTACTGGCCTGGAAAAAAACTATGTACTTCATTTAACACAACACTGGTCATTTGTAAGGCAATATTCCCGCCAGCACCAAAGTGTAATGAATTTGAACATTACACAGTCGTTTGAGTTGGAACTCAAAGTGTGACTTTGTGTGTATGGTGTGCGACGGCTGAACAAAAATGAATTCATAGGACCCCATCCTGTTTTTGACAAGGGCTGACACTAACCTTTCCCTCTGGAACTTATAAAGCTGTCATGTGACACCCATACCAAGTATTTACAGCAGCTGACGTGGGGATCTGGTATTCACCTTACGTTACACACTGCGTACATTTTACAGAATTCCATCGAGCAACCATTTTCACCCGAAGACTCTGGAGAGAAAAATAGTTTTGTCCTCTGGACCCCACACAAGCTGAAAACACCATAAAGAATGCTGATTACATTAGCAAAAACTGTTATTGCCTCAATGCTATTACCTCCAACTCCCACGGTGCTTTCCTGTTAGTAGTAAGGTGTGTAGCTCTCTCTGTGCTTTATCGGTGTACGTGAGTGTGTGGGCGACCATGTACTGCATACTTACCACCGTGTTTGTTTGCATATATTTGGCATCATTATATCCTGACTGCAGGTCACCCTACAAAATAACAGTATAGCATTCCCTTCTGTGTTAATTATAAAAAGCGAGATTATTTCCTGCTTTTCGATAAGCACAAGGTCTAATGGGGTTCAGTGGATTTGTGTCGCTGGCGTGCTTTGGAGGAATGAGCTCGGGTGTAATGACTTGACAGGTGAAAATGCCAATTTAGTGTCAGAATTGACCTTATCGAGGTTCAGAATTTCATAAATCCACAAGAAATGGCTGTTCATTAAAAGTTTAATTTGACACTCCAGTGGTGTGTGTCCTGGTTAACTTCTCATTAAAGAATCATAATTAATCGTGCGTGTGTGTGTGTGTATGTGTGTCTGTTATAATATTTCCAAAATAGGTAATCTTCTATTCGATGCCACTGTATAAGTGGTTACCTACACAAAGGTCTCGTATTCCTTAAAGAGGTGTCACATAACAGAGGAGCTGGTTTTATGAATTCAGCTCAGTTCATTCCAGCCGCACCAACCACACCCGTTAACATGGACACTGGCATTCAGGGCGGCAGCTCTGGGGAGGTGTAGTAGCAGGGGTAGAAGGTGACATGAGCTGGGGGGTTGAGTTGCTTAAAAACTGCTGACAGATCGCTGGGTTCGTGTTGCACTCACTTCCCCTGCTCACATCTTCCAGGCTGTGGCCGTTTAAAAAAAATACAGTGTGGTGCATGTCGCTACTGCAACAAAATGAATAATACAACTGTGGCCTTAAAAGAACAAAATTTGAAAATGAACATTAAAAATTCATTATTTTATCGCTACAATTATGCAGCAACCTGTGATTCTGAACACAGAAGCCAGTGTTGAAGTACTTCCTAATGCTTTAGGGCGGGGCTACATCATTGAACAGTCTGGCAGTTGTCCGTGTTTTACTTTGCTTCGCTTTCATAGTGTTTTCAGTTAATGAAGGTAAATTGTAACAGATTTTGGTCGCCGAAAAATGTCTTATTCAGCGTTTGGTTGTACGTAGTTCCACCCTCTTGTGTCACTGGTTCTAAAAAAACAAGATGGCAAATCGAGGCTTCAAAACCATAGTTCACAAACCAATCGGTGAGGTCAAGGTGACTATGTCTAATATAGTCTATGTCTAATATGTCTATGTCTAACCCTGTGTAATGGAAGCCCAGTGTTTTCCCCTCATAATTAGGACTTATTACTTCATGAGGAAGTTTTGTCTCATTATGATGCAGTTTATCAAGATTTAATGTTGTATCATTTTAATTCAATTCAAATTGTATAGCTAGATTTACATTGGGAGTCTACATATTACTGGAGGCTGCTAGTTAGCTAGCTTTCTGATTCTGCCATGCTATACTGTTTAGAGAAAATGAGCCGAACAGCTTCCACTCCACAGACTACAAGAAGTAGACGTAGTCGTTGTCACCTATCGGCTTGTGGACTGTGGTTTTGAAGCCTTGAGTTTGGAGTTTTGGAGTGTTCCATCTTGGCTTTTTGCAACCAGTGAACGGAAGTGAATATGTATTTTGACTATAGAGGAGTGACGTAGAGATGACATATACTGAACTAGTTGGGGTAGTAACCTGTCAATCCCAAAGTAGCCCCGCCCTAAAGCATCCCCTGCTTTTTGGTCTGTTTGACTCTAAATGGACCATCATGTACTAAATGAACATCATGCTGTATTGAAGAAGACTTGAAGCTAGAGATTGAGACCATAAACTCATGTTTACAATGTTTACTTTACTTTAATAAATCAAGAGAGAAGCAGAGTGATTTTCTCATAGACTTCTGATGGCCATTTGAAAAAATTCAAGTTTAAGATACTTCCGCCGAAGTAGAAAGGCCATTCCAATTTCAAATCAACAAGGCTGGATGGCCGGAGCGGTGGCCATTTTTATGTGTACTATTGCCATTGCGACCATTTCAGCTAGCTAACCATTGTAGCTAGCTAACCTCTGTGTATACTAAACAATCTTACGGCAAGCCTCGGACTCACTGAGGTGAGGTTTTGCAATAATGACAAAATGTAACACCTTAATGCTTCATCCACACACTCTAGCCACAGTGTAGGAAAGCACATTGCCATCGCAAGATAAGTTACAACTTTGTTCGACTCGTTTTCTGTAACCAGTGTAGCATTAAAGTATCGTGAAATGAGCAAGCTAGCTAGCTTTAATGCTACACTGGTTACAGACAAAGAGCCAAACTGTGGGCTGGTGGCCAGCGTCCAACAGTACTTTCTTTTGTACTAGCCAAATGAATATAGAAAACACTTCAATGTCCGTTCTACTCCTATTCTATTTCTATGGCTGAATCATTAATTGAATCCAAACCGACATGTAATAGAACACTGTTCTCAAATTACAAAAGCTGCCTTCTGTTCTATTTTTAAAAAAAAAAAATGAATTCTGCTTAATTCTGCAACACACATTGCATTACACGATCAAGAATGAAATCTCTTGCAATCATTAGGAAAACACTTCTATTTAAATCAAAAACATAAATAGGTAACACCCACACAGGGGAAAATTGAATACTTGTGGAACACCCATGAGTGTAAAACCATAGCACTACAAATAGACCTCAGGTAAGCTCACCTCTTTTGTGGGAACTTGTGAAGAAGAGTAGGAGGAGGAGGAGGAGGAGGCCAACAAAGAAGAGGACCAGGGGTGACATTGCTTGTGATGTGGATGAGTGATGTGGCTCTAACAAAAGGCTGGATTCATAAACCATCCTCCATCCCTTACAATAGTATCTATTGTTTACTGTTGCTATGTAATTTTACTGTAACACTTTTTCTTTCAATGTTTTCAGTAACAGTATATTGCTTATTGTACTGTAATTCTACTTCTCTTTTTTGTGCAAATGGCAAAATAAATAAGCTGTATTTTTTGTTCTTTCTGAAGCCTCTATTTTCTTTTACTTTTTTTTTTTTTTTAGCAATCATTGAAATGTGTACAGATGTACTGTACTGGAACAATCTTTCACAGAAGCCTGAATGATACAATTGCAGAATTCTTTTTTACGGTTGCTTAAGCAACATTTTGAAAACAAGGCTCATTTTGTCAAGACACCACACACAAGAACACAAGAACACCATTTTGCAAAATGAAACACTTCATTCAAAACTATACAATAATTCATAAAAACTTAATGTTGTCGCCGTATGTCATACAAACAGTTTATTTACTTTGGACTATAACACACTGCTGTGCTTAATCTAAAAGTCTTTTCACATTTCTACTCTCCCAATTCTATTGTCTGGGATACTGTTAGAGTAAGGTACATAAATATATTGACCAAACACAATTGTACTGCTAACTGATTCAAATATTTATTTCTCTCTACATCGTAAAATCATTTCCAAAGGTTGCAAATCAGAACAGAGCATATTCCAAATAGAATACAACCACAGCAAAGTCATTTGCAGAGACAAAAAAAAAAAAGAACGCTTTGTATCCAGTGAGATATATAGTGAACAGTAAAAGTAAAAGTGATCCAGTGGGCTCTCTGGTGGTAATTATGAGA
The DNA here is from genome assembly GCF_023349555.1 of Cebidichthys violaceus. Lineage (NCBI taxonomy): Eukaryota > Metazoa > Chordata > Actinopteri > Perciformes > Stichaeidae > Cebidichthys > Cebidichthys violaceus. The sequence continues at coordinate 611,153 of NW_027176528.1, read as the reverse complement.
ACCCACATGGATAGCTGAGCTTCATTTTAATTATGAGATACTCAGCCATGTAAGTGAGCGTGCACAACACCAGGACTCTGGAGCTGACTCGTTTAAATGCCTGCCATGAAAAGGCTCTATTACACAGTGGCAATTATGAGTGAGAAATGTTTTTACAATTATAATTTAGTGAGTCATAATTAGGAGATTTTTGTCATAAGAGTAATATTTTTCTCTTTTATTTACATTTCATTCATATTATCTGCTACAAAGCATCGCAGACTGACCAGCACCACCATTTATGGACATTGTGGTTCATCAATATTTTAAGACAATTATAATAATATTATGATACTTTATTATTTTAAATGTCACTATATTCAACTTCCCCTCACAGTTCATGTCATCAACATCATCTGTTAATTCCTATCTCTACATGCACACAATAGACACTGTTGTGTCCTGTCTGGGTCATATTCCAGATATGATATGGAACATAAACTGATTATGGATATGTCTGTAAGATGCTGACTGATCATCTGTGTCTCATCTGTGTCTCAAAATCTCATTCTCTTGACGTTTCTCGACCGACATGCAACGCTATATATTTTTCTGAAGCGATCTATGTAACGTGTATTTTTGTGTATTACAGAAATGCAATCTGGGAACCCACCGGCTATCGTCTGAGGTGAGTTTTGTATTGGTTTCAAATTAGCTTGTAAACCGGCTACATAGAAACAATCTGGTTATACACGTCTCTGAACTCCATCTCCAGTCTCGCATCTCGAAGTTGCTAATCGGGACTGTAAACAACGAGCAGCGGGCGGAAGAGGAAGTCTTGGGCCGGACATCTGCTGACTACACCGGAGCAACAGTAATACAGCCTCTTGACCCCAGAGGCTCACCGCCGTCAGGCCCATAGACGATGAGTTCCGAGATCGATAGTGTTTGAGGACGGTGTTGTTCACCTGCAAGATATCGCTGGAATAGTCGCCAAAGGGCCGTCCTGCTCATTCACTGCTGCTCGCTGTCATAAAAACTTACTCCTGACCCCTGGTTCTATAAGTTTTGTGACTCAGCGAGACACTAGCCCAAAATGCGGCGCAACCAGTGTTTTAACGGAGCACACGGTGGGGCCTTTTGCACAGCTGTCATTACAGAAGTGAACATCTGGATTTACAGCCTTAAATCCGAATGTATTTATTGCTCCCAGTTTAGATCCCGGGGGTCGTCTCGGGTCACCGTCACTTTCATTCTAATTTCAAAGTGTAATCGTTTATTATAGGCTGCACAATTTATGCTCTGTTGTCAAACCTACTGGTGACTCATGTCTGGAGTTCAGGGCCCACCCTGTCCTGGTTAGGATTCTGGTCTTGTTGTGGGTCTTACAGTGTTATGACGTTTGCATAAAAACATAGTCACCAGGTTATTTATATATGATCGTGTTGCAGCGGTGTGAGCAGATGAGCCTCAGAGTCGCAAAATAAGCGTCAGCCATTGCTCTCGGGAGACTCTTCCTAGCATCAGGTGTTCAGTGCAGTGTGAGCAATCATTGATTTTGCTCCCCCCCCCCCCCCCCCTTCATCTCGGCGTCCTAGGTGACCACCTAAAAAGGGGCCTGCATGAACCTGGGTAAACATGAGTGATGTGCAGTTCACTAATTATTTCCTGGCACTGAACTCCTGCTGCCTTTTGCTCGCAAGTGCCGGAGCTACTTGGGGCAGCTCTAAGCTAATCGAAGCCAGGTGTGTTTGGGACGACGGTGTCTTTGAAGGACAATGGCGCAATGCAATTATTTTAATATTTCTTAATTACAACTTTTTATTTTAGGCCGCAAAGCGCTGTAATATGCCTCATCAAATATAATTTTTCTATTGTCACCGAGGACAGTAATGAAGTGGTGGCAATTAGAGTATGGCAGTAATGACAGTGGATCATGATATCATTTAGAACCATTATGATATGAGGAGCAGTCGGGTGATTCATGTCGGTGCATTACAGAGATCATCAGATCGGCAGGGGACCTGGACTCCTCCTTGACATGAATGTCCTTGGCCCTGACTATTATCCTCGCTGTCTCTCCATACCTCTCCTCCCCCCTGCTGCTCTTTCAGGTGTTTTCCTCTCATCCTGCCTAATGATACATGCTAATTGTTTTTAAATGGGTTTTTTGTGCTGGTGCACCTTCTCTCCCTTCAACTCTATTATATCCGCTGGACCATGAAAAACCAAAAATTCACTCAAGAGGCTGTTCAGACATTCAAATCGATGGATCTAAATACAATTGCAGGAGTACTCGAGGTGCTGTGGGGCTTTCTCTTTTCCAGCGTCTACATGAAACAGTCCGATCAAGGAAATGTTTGTAACACTGGTGCTGCTCAGTTCAGTCCAAAACCTACTATGAACCCCTAGAGTACCGACATCGCATTTGGTGCCAAATGGAACAGAAGGCCCGGTTAGTTGTTTCTTCCTTAGCCACGGCACATCAAGTGGAAGACGGCGAACGACGCTGAACATAAAACACAGTAACAGTTGTTTGCTTTGTTTATGATTATAATTACAACCCGGCTCCATATGGCACATTGTAACTTTTCCATATCTCCTGCATAGTGCAGCGCGAGACATTATCCTTTATTACTCGGCTTGTTGGCGCCGACACAAGACAGGAGCAGCGCCAACAAACAGTGCGTAGAAACAATGCTTGCAAGATGAGAGGAGCGAGCAAAGTGGGAAAAGAGGAGGGAGGAACAAAGAATAAAAAAAACAGTGTGCGAGGTTTTTTTTTTGTGTTCTGCAGCCGTCCACGGCTTTTTAATTTCATCTGAGATTACTGAGCGTGATGAGCTTAGTCGTGCTACGAATCCCTCCACGCGGGCTTCTCCTACGCACCCCCGCGCTCTGATGGAGCTCCATGAATTCCCCTTATTGCTGTTTAATGGAGATGGGTACCCAAACAAATGAGCAGCCTCTGCCTGGCTCAGCACCGCGGGTCCTCATTAATCCGGATGCTGAGACGCTGATGGCACTAATTTTTCAAGACTAAGCGGCGTCGGCGTCTCACCGCTTCGTGGCATCTCCCACAACAAGAGAGAGTTTTAAAATCGGAGACGCAGCCTAAAGGCAGAGAGGCTGTAGCGCTCGTGTCACACCTGGTCTGTCGAGCTCGCTGCCTCACCGTTGGAAATCTCCCCCTACGGTGCCCATCTGTGGCGGAGCAGAGAGTGGTGCAGGCGTGATGAGAGGCTGCCTCAGTAGTAAAGGGATACTAAGTAGAGACATAAGTGCAAATTACATTTGTAACAAAATGTCTTTAGAATGCAGCCTAATGCAGAGTAAAACATTTTCAGGATAAGAAAACTGCATTTGTAATGTGAGCTGGTAAAAACAACAATGCTAAAATTTGGCGCTTATGCTGAACAATGTTAATCATCCACACAGTATGGTGAAAAGAATACAGAGGTGTTTGCAACACTAACCACAGAACACTATAGTCTGAGAAGTGTTGTCTTGTAAGTGAAGGCCTCAGGCTGTGAGGGTGTGTAATGCTGCGTTCACATGGAATCAGTCAGACGATAGACAGACAGAACACCTTCTGGACAGCACGGGAAAAACAAACAGAATGGAATGGCAGGACGATATGACGCTATGATGAAGGAATTGAATATACATTATAAAAATGATTTTTTCCAGATGGAGGGCAGGCAACTGGAGGCAGGTTCAATACTGCAGCAATGCCTATGGTTTGCACCGTTTACGGCTGTTCCAGCCAATCAAATCGGGCTAAAAACAAAGGCTATACTTTCGAGTCCCCAAAATAGTTGTACACAATGGTGACAAGTTTAAAAAACTCACAGAGAAACAGCGACAGACATAGATCAAAAACCTCCGTCTGAAGTCTGGAGGAGCGGAGTACGACAATGCTCGTGTATGCAGTGGCCACTTTGTGAAAGTCATTTTGCTAACTCCATAGCTAGCTAAAACTGACAAAAAAAAAAACACAGACCATGGTGGTGGTATGGGCGGAAACATAGCCAGGCACATCTGCGATATTATCCCCCTGTGGTGTTTGTTCTGTAGCTAGTATTTTTGCAGTTTTAGCTAGCTAGCTAGTTAGCTACCGGGAGGTAGCTAGCTAAAACTGCAAAACACCAGCTACTAAACAAACAACCAGACCAGACCTGACTATGGATGATCTTGAGAAGATGGAAGATGTTCTGAATCAAGCATCAGTGGAGCTGAGTGAACTCTGGACTAAAGCAATGGACACACAATTTAGCCAAGAGGCTTTTCAGAACAATGAAGACTATAGGTTTTACACAGAATTTCCCAATTTCTTAGTTTTCTTAATTTCTTAGTGTTTCTATGATGTGAGCCACACATCACCTCATCAGCACTTTGCCTGCACGCTCCAAATTTGAACAGTCCATTTAGTTTTTTCTTCGGTTGAGGCTAAATCTTTGACTCCAAGAATTGGCTTTCAGGTTCAAATGTTTCCTGCTTCACCGTTTCTTGAATTTGGCACAAGTTAATTGGCGTACTTCTTCAAAGACCGGAGTTTAAAATAGAGTGGTCAGAGCGAGAGGTACTGCAAGATACAATGCCAATGTCATTCAGGCAAGCATTTGGACGCAAGGTTGCAGTGATAGTGGACTGTTTTGAAGTTTTCATTGATTTGCTTTCTAGAGCACAAACCTGGTCTAATTATAAACACCTTAAATGTCCCATTGGCGTTGCTCCTCAAGGATACGTCACCTACATCTCTCGCGCGTGGGGGAGGAAGCGATAGTGACGAGCAGATTACTGAAGAGCGTGACCTTCTGAAGTGTTTGTTGCCTGGAGACATTGTTCTGGCAGACCGTGGCTTTAAATGTGGGGGAGTGTGTAGGATTGTACTGTCCTTCATTGAAGATGCCCGCTTTCACAAAAGGGAAGAGCCAGCTATCTGCATTTGATGTAGAGCAAACAAAAAAAACTTGCTAATGTGTGTATTAATGTTCAAAAGGGTCATAGGAGGTATGAAGAAAAGACCGAGATTGGAGTCATTTCCTGTGCATTATTTAATCTGTCTGACTCTGTTGCCCCACTGGAGTGAACAATGCTCGGGAGCTTCTCAGCTCGAGGACAACAAACTTCCAAAGGACAAAAGGGACTGGAGTACACTGGCTGACTCACAGTCTTTAACTGTGCAAAAGCTGTGAATCAGCCAGTGTGCTCCATTCCCTTTTGTCCTTTGGAAGTTTGTTGTCCTCGAGCTGAGAAGCACCTGATTCAGCTGCATTTTGCCAGAAGATGTGAAGAGAACCCCGTTTTCATTCTATACGTTCACTCTCAGTATTCAGAAGTGTAAACAGGAAACCACAAATGTATGTTGTGTCTTGCGTATGTTGTGTCTTATGTACTTTTTTAAAAGATACAGAAATGTCTGTCGTGTGTTTGTCTTCAGTCTTGTGAAAATGTCTTTCTCCAAATATTTGAACATATGCACATTTCATATCAATTCAAACACATTTTGGAGATGATATAGTTAAACAAGTTATGGTTAAACTGACATGTACTATTTAATTGATAGAAATGCAATTTTCTTGTGGAAAAATGAAGCCCACCCCTGTCCTTATGACTACCTCACAAGGCCTTAAGTTGGTATTGGATGCATCAAATAATGCCTAAATAAACACAACATATTAAGACATTTTGCCGAATTTAAAAATGTAAAGCATGATTTGTTTTTTTCACTTTGTAAGTTGCTGTCCCAACACTTCAGGAAGAACACTGTCCGAAGAAATCCTGAGCTTTTGGAATGTCCCAGGGTTCCGCATCAGGGAGAATTCTCTCAATAAAGATGTCATTTTTGTTCCACACTACGAAGTCACAGTAGTCAGCACCCACAGTGTGGAGCTGAGCCTGTACTTGGTATAGTAGGCATGTCTCCTGTCCACTTTCACATGTCCCCATCGTTGATGAGACAGTGGTCCCAACATGAATGGTGAATGAGTAGCACATGCTAAAAATAACTCACCTTTATCTCACAAATCTCAGTTCCGTGACAGGTGCATGTGACAGCTCTATTAGGTGAGGCTCCCATGTATGACCACTTTGGATTCTGTGAAGGACTAGACTGTAGAACCTGCTTCAGTTTAGAGGCTGTTGTCCTTCCTGCTCTTTGGCCATAGTGTTGATGAGCTCTGCTTTCTGGCCTCCCGCTCTACTGCCTGGACCTGTGACTGTGTTAGTTCTTCCTGTATGAAATCCTTGCATGCTTTCTGCAACTCTGTCGGAGGAAGCTGTATTGTCTCTGGTGTGCTATACGTAGTTAGTGGTTTAGGTAACTTTCGCACAGACTTTGGGACACATTCTCTGTAAGGTGGTGCCCTGGACGTCAGTGCAGCACCTCTTGGGGAGTTTCTGTGTAAAGCCTCAAAAAACTGAGTGTATATATATATATATATATATATATATATATATATATATATATATATATATATATATATATATATATGTCTCTGATCCTCGCTTCACTCTTGGACATTGGACTGGGGGACTCTCAAGTGGGTGTTTTTGCTATTTGCTGATATATTAATGCTCTGAATATCTGGGAACTTTTAAACACAGAATTTATAAGCGATTTCCATCACATCAAATGCCTTGTTTTAAAGTCTCAAACATGTTAGCGGTAGAATGCTGAACACTGATCAAAGAAAGAATTTCTTAAATGTTGAAGATACTTTAAATTCTTTGCATATGACTGCAACATCAAATGTCTTTTTTTCCAAACATCTCTCAAACATTAGACAAGTAGAACTGATTAAATAAAGGAGAATAAAAACTTGGGGATGATCGCACATTCTTCATTAAAAACCAAGGAAGACTAAACTGTCAACTGCCTCGTGTTTTATTAAAGGGAGGGAGAATATTCCTCTATTTCCTCATTTTCATGTTGCAACAATATACATGGGCAAAAAAAACCCTTTTCATGTCATTTTTCTCAAATATCGTGCAGTCCTAATTTACACAATGTACACAGTACACAAACAAACTATAATCATGCAGTGACCTTGGTTATTAGCCATGCTAATGGTGTGGGCTCCATGGAAGGCGATGTCGTTCCACTTCCAATGAAGTAACTCAGCGACTGTTGGATGAATTGCCATGTAATTTTGTGCTGACAACGATGGTTCCCAGAGGATGAATGCTGCTGACTCCGGTGATCCCCTGAATGTTATGTGCTGTGGTGTAGAATATTTTTGAACGGATATTCACGGTCCCCTGCGGTTGAATAACTTGGTGATCCCCTGACCTTTCATCTAGTGCCACCTTGAGGTCAAAATGTTAAATTATCTAATACTTTACTTAATAATAATAATTGCAGCATCTACACAATGGCCAACATCTACAATACATGGCAATGGCAACATCTACACATTTACACAATACATTAGGTGGTGGTATGCAGCTTTAAGGTTGGTTTGTGAGGCACCAATAAACACAGAAGAAGAAGAAGAACACGCACAACACGCTCACTAGAGCCAAGCATGTTGCCGCCGGTGTGGATGTTTTTCATGGTTTCAGAGGAGGAATTTGCAAAGTTTTTAAATGTACTCAGAACTATTCTTTGTTTCTCTTGCATTAATAATATTAATGTCAGGAAAATTTGGCTCGGTGCCAGCTATGAAATATTAAATCATGCATTTGTACTCACTAAATCTGAGCCTTTCTTCACACCAAAATGTGAAAGTTGTCTCATCCGTATCGGCCATGAGATGTGGTTGATTATCGATTATTGGTATCGGCTGAAAGAAATCCATATCCACAATATTAAAGACATGTATGCATTTTAAACAAAAGAATGGCTTTCAGTTATATTTATAAAGCAAACTATTTATTTGTATTCATTTGTGATTTCTCCAGTAGCATACCAGTGCATCTTTGTTGTAGACAATGACGTTATGAAAATGTTGTTGGTTTTCTGTATTTGTTGGTCATATTGTGGTGTGGGGCTGATGCTTTACATCGTTGTATGCATCCTCAATTCATTCAGAAATGATTTGACTATAATATACCAAGGTAAAAAAACAACAACTGTAAAACCAGTATGTCTTTTTCTCACAGGGGCTAAAATGACCTCACTTAAAGCAGCTCTTCCTGACCGTGACAGCCTCCCTCCTTCCTCAGGCCCGGTCACTGTGGTTATTATGTGCGAGTCGAAATTCCCCCGTATCCCTGTGGGAGTTCCTTAACCGCTTCAGAGTCACCGAGCATGGGACTCCCCGGGGGACCGACCAACACGGAGAGAGTGTCAGCAGGACTGATAGCGCTTTTTGAGATTTATTATGAATTTGCATACATTTCAATATGGGTTGGGCACGGGGAGAGGGGGGGGGGGGGGGGGGGGGGGGGGGGTGGAGATAGTGCTTCCATTTGCAGCAGCGATATGGCCTACTTTATGAATTCAATATCTCTGGTGAGGTTGAGAGCCGGCGGTATAGATGAAGGGAGGGTGATGATGAGACCTATGCCGTGGTACTCAGGTAATAACCTCCAGGGATCGTGTAATGGGATGTAAACTCGCAGATGGTGAAGTGCAGATGTTCTTCCCTATGGATACTCACGTGTGCTTGTCACTGGTCTGTTCCATATATGGACATACGAGCCACCGACTCTACTGTAAACCCAGTTTGTTAGTCAAACTGATTTATTTACAGCTTTCCAATGGATGTTCCACATCTGCTCACTTACAAGCGATGATCTCTCAGCGTGAGCCTTCATGCTTGTATTACTCCACTGTCTTGTTTCCTGATTCCCCAAAGTGCCGCATAACTTCTCCGAATACCACAGATGAAGCCGACGAGTCGCGCAACTTCTTTATTGAGTGGGAGTATACCGTCCCTGCAAAGAATTTCATATTTTCTTGTATTCTTTATGGATGGTGCAGGTGTGATTAATAGAAACAAGCCTAGGTATTTCCACGTGGACTACATAATATGTTGGAGATTCCTCGGTAATGGGTGCTTTCAGGGATGACCCTGCACTTGGCACTCAGACCACATTTAATTATTTCTCTGATGGCGGAGGCTTTTTAAATATTTGAAGCTGAAGACGAAATTCGGATGGAAAGTCTTGAAATTCCGCAGTGAGTGAACACTGTGCAACGTAGGCTGGAGACAAGTCGAGATGGGATTTTGAGAATCTGTATCTATGTGCAAAACAGAGGAGAAGGTTATAACTATAACAGGGATTACAGGATGTGATCGATGATGAAAGGCAGCTTTTTAGTTGTCAAATCCAAAGGCTTTATTAATAAACTGGACTCGCTGTTGAGGAGGCTGACCTACCAAGGACATTACATTTCTAAACTCATACATTTATTGACATATGCAGTCCCAGAATGATTATCCTGAGAATCATCACAAACGGCCACAAACACGGCAGCTACAAATGTGTACTTGATCATTGGAGTGTACAGCACATTGTAGCTTTTGACCTCTTATCGTATTCCATCTTAGACCATAATATTGCATTATGTTCACACCTTCACTTTTTCTCCTTTCAACGTGGAATTGAAATATGATTGGAATACATAAACAGCAAACACATCCATTAGATGTGGCATCACGAATACATTTCCCTTCCGAAATATGTCCCTTTTTTTTCCCCCCTCTGCATTTCTCTCCCACTTGCATTCATTAAATCAAAATATGCCTTTTGCATGATAAGTTTGGACAACCAGTGGAGTTCCCGGAGATGAATAATTTGGGAGATCTCAGCTCCCGGACTCACAGTAAGTCTCCTGGATGTCATCCGTAGACTTTCTCTAAATCAACAAGTCAGTCCTATTTCCAAATAGACCTCAGGTTGTTTCAGAAGCGTGGAACATAGAACTGAACAAAGAGTTCTTAAAGGGAAACTTGTGTATTTTCCGACTCTGACCCTATTCTGCCATGTTTTTGTGTATGAACGTGAAATATCTCAACAGCAATTGGATAGAATGACATTCCTATCAGCTTCAGCTATACTTTCTGTTGTCATTAAAATGTTGGCCGAACGTGCAAAACATTGTTACCCTGAACATGTTAGTACGCTAGCATTTGCATTGGGCCGCTGTGGTTCAGTGGTAGAGCAGGGTCGTCATCGGCAGTTCGATCCCCGGCTCCGCTATAAAGGACTGTTATCGTGTCAAATCATGTCTTCCTCAAGGAGAAGTCTCGTTCTGAAATCTGGCGAGAGGTGACCCAAGCAATGGTGACGTCTCCGTGACACGACTCTGGAAGATTTCCTCCAGAGTCAGAAAAGGGTTTATTTTAATTTAACTATGATCTTTTCCTTAATCTAACCAAGGAGGTTTGTGCCGAAAGCTAAGGAGATTTACTGGCAGAAGGCAAACTTCTCCCATGTGACGTCTTTTCAGTTTATTTTATCATTTAATATTTATATTTATATTTAAGGATTCTGCTTTACTGTATTATATTTCGGTCCAGCCCTGATGGGAACCATTGCACCGGCTACCATGCGAGTAGCCACCTGTCCAGCAGGACTCTTAACTAATTCACACACATAGCTCAACACCAGGTTCAGGCCCAAGGAAAGTTGGACAGTATCTAAATCTTTATGTTTTAATACGTTGTTTCATGCTAAATATGTTAATTAAATGTGACTGAAAGATGTATTTAAGTGTTGTGCATGTTAGTTAGCTTGTGTTGAGCTCGTTTCGTTATTCTATTAGAGCAGCGCCACCATTTGTTCTTCTTCACGTACGCTCAGATGCAGCTAGGAAGGTTTTAATTCCAAAGTTACACCAAATATGTTGATTAAACATGAAATAGTAGAGTGAATTTTGATAATTTTAGTTTTTTGTGTATTCTTAAAGTGATTTTGTTCAAGACAATTTGATGTGTTTTACCTACTTTGTACTTTCTGTCATGTCCAAATGAGGAACAATATACAGACTTTGATTGTTTTCACTTGAAACATTTTTTAAATAAAGATGAATAAAGAGAAGACGATGAATGAGAGAAGCCACACGTTTGTCTGCCTCATCATTCCTCCTGTTTTTCTCAGGCGCACATCTGTCTTCAGTCCTGTTCAAACCGAGACCTGTAACATTTGCGTCTCAAAATCTCTAGCGGGGACGGAACCAACCGGGTGATATTTGGACAGATTGTGTACAGAGGAGCTCAGAGGAGCTGGAGAAAGGTTCTCCTCAGGGGTCTGAATGAAGAACACAGACAGAACCAGAAAGAACTGCGTACCGGATTCATCTTCTTCTTCTCTTTTTCACCTGTTGACTGCTGGACGCTGAAGAAAGAAAAGAGATCGGAACTATGGTAACACAGCGGTTGTACGTTGCAATAAACCCAATAGCGACAGCTCAAAGAGGGCAGAATCTACACTGAGACTGTGAAAACCTGATGCTACCTGCAGTTGGTCAGTAACCAGATTTCTCTCCCATCCGTTACCGTATAACTGTTCAGTTTGTACCGGGAAATACTCATGGACAACCTCACAGTGTCTTCAGTGAAACGGGAGAAACACATTATTGCAAAATTAACATTTGGAAAAATTATAAAGAAATACAAGTTGCCGAGGGCTGCACAGGTGATTCTGGGCTTTTCAATGAAGCAAGGTCAAAGACCAGATGGAGGGCTCATAAGCTTTGAAAGGAAGGCGAGCAACCTGCTGAATGCAAAGAGAAAGTAAAGGCTTTCCTTTCAAGGGATGACGCCAGCCGTATGAGAACAGGAAGAAAGCAAACTGTCACTCAAAAGAAGATGAAAAGACAGAAACGCTTGCTAACCGACACAATGAAAAACCTGCGCCAGAGGTCTCCTATTCTTGTTCCCGCACCTTGAGACCCATTTTGGGTTGTGGTGCCCAAAGAGGCTGATCGTGAAACCTGTTAGTGTAGAACAGACAGAGAACATTCAGTTCATGGCCTACACCTGAGTTGCTGCTGACTACGGGGTGATTACCAATGACTGTGTGGTCTTTTATTCAACGGGCGATTAATGATGTCTGTCCTCAGAATCAGCAGTTGTCAGTACTTTCTCTACACAGAGAAGTGCGTTTGGAGCCAAACACACTTTTGGTAATATCATGGCCTGACTCCCTTGGCGCACCTGTGGCTCACTTGACTTGGGCACGAGGGGGGGGGGGGGGGGTATCAGAAAGTACATATTATTATTCGCATGATTGAGGCTATCCCTCTCATGGCTCACTGACAGTCTGGGAAACGGGCCTGTTGATGTGCACACAAGCCCAGAGGGGTTCTGCAGTCTGATGCTGGCTGCACAACATTTAACCAGCGGATCTTCTGTGTCATTGTGCAGCTTAACAGTGTGAGACATCACTCCAGCCAGACACTGCAGGTGGAACGAACACCAGGCCATCCTGCTTTTTCCAATTTGGAGGGGCCGTGTCTTAATAGTGATTTTTCTTTTTAAAGGCGTTTGTCCTTAGTGTTGATGCATGCAGCAATGGTCGCTTTCTATGTGCTATCGCTCCTTTTTCATCCCTCTATCATTACAATTTTTCTTCCATTTTCCTTTGAGCCATGAGAGAAGAGGGTAACCAACACAGGATATCATGAAGTTATAAATCATCGTAGATCTTTGACTTTAACCTACCAGTCACATTGTCGATCCAAAGGACACATTCTTAATGCCTCCGCCCTTAAAACTGACTTCACATTGATCGGATGAGCTAGTTTTACCATTAAGAGTACAAAAACAGCTTTGCATTAATAACACCAACATTACATGGATAACAACAATCACATTTTTTGACAAAATGTTCAGAACTTTGAATTCCTATCATGCATCACAAACCACCACACAGAACTCAAGAAAGGACTTTTCTTTCGTCGATTTTCTCCAGATGCCCATTAAGCAGGATGGAACATTTTAAGGATGTTATTAAGTGAGTGAGGTGATTAATCAGCATTATTTAGCCTATTATGTCTGAAGGTTACCAAGTATGCTGATCTCTGGATGTTGATGAGTGATGATCTGTGGGTAATGTCACACAAGGCCTCCTCATAAAAAGCACTCCAAACCAAATGGAAAACTTGGCAGCCCTGGTACGACACCCTGGATATATTCTTTAAAAGGCGTATTCTAAACTCCTCTATCTGCTTCTCTCTGTAATCGCTTTTTTTTTTTTTTTTTCCAAAAATTAGATCATATTTTTTGCCAGCGGGTGAAGTAATCTGAGTAGTAGAGGCAGTGCTGAAGAGGAAGGTGTACTTATGCTATTGATCCAGTGGGGACAGCAGCACAGTGGCTTTACAATCCTGCAGCTCCCTTGAGAAATCTCTGCACCGCTTTGCATCGGCAAGTCTGTTACTGGAGACGCACTGACACACTGATTAATGTCTAGGCACCTGGGGACATACTTAATAAACACTTTATTAGCTCCTGCAAACAGCCCGTAGAGGATCAAAGACATGCTTGTTTGACATTTGGATGCATTCGGTTGGTTGGTAATTCATCATCATGCTTCACATAAAGCAGCCTTTCCATTCACAATGTATCTGCTGATTCATTGAATGCTTTCTAATTCGAAAAATTATCAGGGAAAAGTGGTTTAGGAAAATCATAATGCCAGTAATCACTTGTTGGGCCTTAACAATCTAATAATAGCAACACAAGTGGATCTTTTTTTTCTTTTTTATTAAATGAAAATAAACTGCGTAAAAGTTGTGACATAAAAAACCCCAAAAGCAACACTGTCCATTTGACCACAGCATTAAAAATGTATGCAGGATTTGTAGATAGATTGAAGGTTGGAAAGGAATTTGTGGTGACTCATACTAATACCACAGTAATTCAGCTGCAGAAACAATGCTAGCTTTCTGGTGCACATTCAGGCTACGATGATGGGACTGTAATTATACCAACTTGCTCTTGGTGAGAGGGTCAAGGAAAAGCTGTGATTGTAAAATGCCATAAGTCTGTTTTCTTCTTCTCTCACCCGGCCACTTCCTGTGTGCTTTTGAATGACAGTTGTCCAAGTAATATTTATCTCAGCGGTGGTGAACTCTAAAGTGTGTTTAACCCCTATTTGGCCTTGTCATTCAATGTCATTTTTTAATTCGCCAGAGTGGCAAGGCAATGAACGCTCACCAATTACATGACCAGAGCGCCCAGTGTTCAGAACTCCTCGGCAGAAAATTGTGTTTTTTGTAAGCGACAGGCTCACATTGTTCACACACAGAGAGGAGAGTGTGCTTTATGTTGCAGAGTTGGGTACTTTCCCTTGGTTCAGAGTGAGCCTTGACTGAACATGTCATGGTCCTGATTTGAGGCCTTGTACTTTCCACATCCATGAATCCTATACAGCAATGGTACAATGTGGTCTCTGCTGCAGTGTCAGTACTTTTTCTGTTCAAGCTACAATACTGAAACTCACCCTCATAAGTTAAGTTTGATTATTAAAACAGACTAACTTATGCCTAAAGGTACGGAAGAAGTTCGCTTCCATCCTCATAGATAACGTGATTCTTGGCAATGACTAAAAATGAATTAAACGGAAATAATTTACTGCATCATCAAATCTCATTCTGCCAATGATAACAGGGTTTCACCTGGGTTTTCAGAGGGCTTTGGTTCTGTGCAACAACTGGGGTTAAAAGTTATTGTCTTAAAACGATTTCACATCATTCCGCAGAAGAACGCAAACCAAAAGCAATCCAGGAGAAAATCGGTTTCCCTCGGTACGTAATTGACAAGGTAGTTTAGTTGTCTAGGGACGTAATTTTTAGGAGACCAGGATGGATAGACACTAGAGGCGGAAATCAAGAATCACTTTGATGATTCAAATCACTTTGTTCAGTTGAGATAAGCGCTCACATCGCCGTTAAAATGCACTTCAGTACAAACAGTCCGTGAACGCATCTTTTACCAAGGAAGTAACGTACTTACATACTCAGCCGAGCTGAGCGCTCCGCTGCTAAAAGCTGCTGATTGTGATTTAATGGTGATTCACTTTAGTCAGTTTACTTTGAATGTTTGTTGATAAAGATGTGTTTGTTCAGGACACATCTTGGCGACACTCAATATAATGAACCTGCCATCAGCTTGAGGCACGTAAGCTCCTGTAGACATCCCACCCTGATGTAGGACCAGAAAATACAAGGTGCCGTATCTTTAAGACCAACACTAGCATTTGGTTTCTTGATGAGAGGAATTACCGTTTAAAATAGCCTGGGACTGAACCAGAAAACAGACAACTGTTTATGATTGACAGTATACACGGTCCAATTTCAACAAAAAAGCTGCTTAAAGAGACCTGAGGGGATGATGTCAGAGTGGCACATTGTAGTTTTGGGTTGATCAACAATTTTAATGAGAGCTGGGAGGGAAACAGGCTTAACATGTGTCCAACACAACAGAACAAGTGGGAGAAGTACTTCAGTGTAGTCGGATGTAACACCAGACCCAAGTTCTGAGATTCTGTCCTGGAAGAACCTAAGGAAGGTGTCGCACTGTGTCGGAGACGTCCTTAAACATGTCGGGATCGGGGGGTTGATAGCAGAGTTAATGGTGTTGAAGAGAATTGTTGGCCTGTGGCAGTGATTTGCAATTAAGTCAGAGAAGTAGCTATTTCTAGCTGACTTATTATTGACGTTTATCATGAACATAAACGTATATCGATGGCAGTCGTTTGTACTCGCAGCTTGTGGAAGACTCCGTTGATGATCAATGAATACGCACAGGCAGGCAGGAGGGAAGACTTTAGTGCATTACTGAATTAAATTATCGGACCGGTTTATTACAGCCACAGATATCAAATTTAATTGTCAGAGCATTTGATGAATAGATATCTGTCTGGCTGTACTGAAAATTTCAACAAAAATATCAGGACTGTTTTTGAAGCAGATTTTGAATTTGGTGATAATTCAACGCGACAAATGAGGCACATGTTGCTAAATTGTGGCACTATGAATGAGAACATTTGGCTTTGGTAACAAACTCCTTCAGCTAGGTTGTATTTCAAATGTTCATAACACCTCATGCAAAATGCATCCCTGTAATTAGACTCCTTGTCTTAGCAGGTATAGGGCAATTTTAATAGAGACTGCAAATGAAAAATGAATCAGTGTTGGCACATTTACATTTTAATTAATGTTGATTAATATGCAGTCCCATATGAATAAATAAACAAATACAAATACTCACATTAATCAGGTGGACCGAAAAACGACTCCAATGGGAGGCTGCTGTGTCTGGATGTGTAAGCAGGAATCTTGTTTACAGCTATAAGAGCTTGATGATCCAACAGAGATAGCTGTGGATTCTGTGAGTTATTCTGTGAACAACAACTTGAGCCCTGCATTTTTTTTTAACCTACGGAAGTTACCATATTTGGAATGCGGATGAGTGACGTAGGGACGTCTCAATCACAGTAAGCCCACCCTAAAGCATACTCTGCTTTATGGTCCGTTTGACTCTAAACGGACCATAATGTACTAAATGAACATCATGCTGTGTTGAAGAAGACTTGAAACTAGAGATTGAGACCATAAACTCATGTTTACAATGTTTACTGAGGGAATAAATCAAGAGAGAAGTAGAGTCATTTTAGACTAGACTTCTATGCAATCAGACTTATTTTTGTGACTGGAGGAGTCGCCCCCTGCTGGTCAGTAGAGAGAATGTAGGTTTTAAGACACTTCCGCATCAGCTTCACTCAGCACAACCGGAGGTTGCCACCTCTAATTGACCTTTCTTCACAAATGCTACAGTTTGGGCGGAATTTATTTGCTGAAATACCACATAGGAGGATGTCGGGGTGGTGGAGGGAGCTGCGGCAGCAAATGCCATAGACATGAGTGTAATAATTGGTGAATGAGCCAATCATAATAAGCATTCAACTTCCTCTAGAAAGATAAAACTGACCATGGCACATTGGTACATGCAATACACACATTAGAAACCATACGAACATAACTCACACTCACATGACCTAATTGTGAGAAAATACATTTTTGTAAAGCCCTCTTAGCTTAATGTTAAAAAATACGGAGAAATGCCACATTCACATTGAATCAGCCAAAGCGTTAGCAGGCTGGCTGGTTGACCTAAGCTTATCATAATGTACCGTTAGCTAAAATGTGCGCGCATGAAAGGTATCACTATCAAGCCACATTAAACTGAACATCTTGTCTTGTTAATGTCACACTTAGCCCAGGCAGCCAATCAAATCAAGCACGAGGCGGGCTTTACTACCTTACCGCACACTTCCTGTTTTTGATGCTGGTATCAGTAGGTAGGGCTAGCTAGCTAATTGCTAGTTAGCCGTTGGAATGTGAGAGAGAGCTACGGAGTATGTGAGCGGGAACGGGGAACTCATATCGCATGTTGTAATAGTTTCATGTAGGCTACAGATAGCGAGGGAGAGAGCGAGCACAATATCCATTTTCATTAATCAGATATTATTGGTTGCGCGCGCAGACCCGCTCCACGGTGGCACCGCGCTGTTTTGTCTGACCTGCTTTGCCAAGGCGTCTTTGTAGCGTCACGTCTCGGTGTGATCAGCCGGTTTGAGTAACTCCATAACCACAAACACAGCAAACCTGCTGTGTGGAAAATAATTATCGTGTTGCTTATTATTGAAACAGAGGCCCTGAAAGTCCATGTCAGAGTGAAAAGAGCAGCAGGCGAGCGGACAGTCAATCATAACTGCTGTCGATAGATAAAGAAAGCTTTCTATAAGCCTAAATCTTATTATCGATACCAATAATTTCCAAAATGATCACCAGCACAGTTATTGGAAGGCCTAAATTTAGGGAACGAAAACCATCATGACTCATTTGATGCTTTTTGATTTGATGCTTTTTGGGAGACAATTGGAGCCACGGATGCTTTGTAGCGTCTAGTTACTGTCAGTGACATTGCACTTCCTTAATGGCATCAGCCTTCAGTTGTGGTAGCTGCTGCTCGTCTCTAACAGAAAATTGTGAAAACACAGGACCAAATGTGTTTCCACACAAACATTAGCATATCTGTTTAAAGAGCATACAAGGGAGAGAGAAAGGGAGAGAGAGAGAGAGAGAGAGAGAGAGAGAGAGAGAGAGAGAGAGAGAGAGAGAGAGAGAGAGAGAGAGAGATATGATACAAAACCGGATGATTACAGAGCTTATGGGGTCTACATATAAATGCCCTAGCATGGATGGCTGCTACAAATTACAAGCTGACATAAAACATAATTCACACCTCGGTCACACACACACCCACTTGTACAGAAAGGCGCTAACTCTTTGATTTGTACTTCACCAGTGTTGTTCTATTTTACCTAAGTGAGTAGGCGGATGCAGAACAGATCTCACCTTCCTAATAATAACAGTTATACTGTGTATGTGTGAGAGGGATGGATACCGTAGCAAGGGTAGATAAACAGGAACAGTGTGTGTGTGTGTGTGTGTGTGTGTGTGTGTGACCCAGGAAGAGAAGGGGCATACCCTTTCTTAACTGACGTAACACTTGCCTCAAGGTGGAATGGGAGAAATACTTGGCCTCTACCATTTGTCAGATCGCCCATTCACCTCCCGTTAACACGATTTCCCTCTTGGGCTTCTCGCATCCCCCACACACACACACACACACACACATATACACACACATTCACACTAGCATTCTCCAACAACGGCGCACATGCTTCACCGCCTTGAGCTGTCTCAAACGAAGGAGCCCTTAATGGGCTGAGGAGGAATCTCTAATAAATCTGAATATTAATGTATTAGAAGCGCATTTTGTATCCCGCTTGTATCCACTTGGTAGATATTTGTTGTGGAAAGAAGCTTTGCTTGGAAAGGGATATTGCATATTTACAGTATCATAGCTGGCCATAGAAATGAGGCTGACTCTGCTGATATTCCACCACAGGAACCATCTTTTCCAGTGCTGCCATACTGGAGCAGTAATGTGGCCTTCAGGGTATACTTGTGGAGTTACTGTACCTTTCAGAACTCTGCGAATGGATTTCTGTGATTCCGAAATTATATGCTGTGAAGGAAAATTCGCCCAGGGCAAAGAAGCACCTGTCCATACATGCTGTATGTGAAATATACAGCATCTATAATACTGACTCTCTCGAGCCCTCGAGGATTGGTGTGTTTTTTAAATCCTCGAAATGTCAAGGAGCCACACTCCAGAGCTGTACTCTCGTACATTTTACTGCGTTCCTTTACCATAATTCAATGCACAGCCACTTCTCACTGAATCACCATTATTGATCTGGCAACAGAGACGCATCAGTCATCCTCACCACACCCAGTGTCAATAGCTAGGATACATCTTCACCGACCTTTATTGAGCTCAATATGTCATGTCTGTCACAATACCACTGGCTTTATAGATGGTCAAAAACATTAAAAAAAAACAGGTTTTAAGCACAACGCGGTAATAACTCGTGCCATAAAAACAGCCAGCTCCATGCTTCTGCTCTGACCTTTGCCGGATAATATTACAGAGAGGTTGAATTATCTGGAAATTCTAATCAGTTAAAGCTAGGGTTGGAAATCTTGAGAAACCAACAAGAGTACGCTACAATTTAAAAATGATGTGACAGCAGCTAGCAGCACTATAGCTCCAAAAGTCGCGAATAAGTCGGCAATACTAACAGTCCGTCCCTTCAGGCCTCCCTCCGAAGCCACTCCCCCCAAAAAAACGTGAAAGTCGACATGTACATTCCCTAAAAATGTACCTCAAGGAGAAAACTGGTTGGTGACACTTGCTTAGAAAATAGTTCTCAGTGATGTGTTCACAGTGACATCTGTCGATTATGAGTAGATGAGACATTCATTTCTGGAATGTGATTTTTGTCAGCAACACTATAGCATTCATAAGCAGTATATACACATGCAATTCATGTTAATAACACACTGTAATGCAGTTGTAAGCAGATATGTTTTATCGTATAAACAGATAATGACAATAGAGGAAATAAACTTAATAATATAACAATCGGTTGACAAATGTATTGCTGTACATGGATTCACTTATCACTTAAAATGTATATCTACATTAGTGTCCCTTTATTAAATGTCTAGATAAGGCTTGTAAATACTAAATAGGGGGACTTAAAGGATTCAAATGGCATCTTTCAATGTTTGGATCTACATAGACTAAATGCTCTTCACCTCCATAATGCAGTATTTGAATGGCTTTAATTAAATTCATTTACTTTATTATTCCTCTGTTCTTGGGGGCAACGGATTTTCAGAAAACAAAATAAAACGGAAAAGCAAGCAATTCAAGACAAATGAAGGCAATTTATATGAAGCCACAGCTCCATATGCACACAACCCAACAATGAAAGTTGTCATTAAGTCATTTGATGGCTGATGGGATTCATTAGTGTTTGTACCAGTTGAACCCCGTCGAGGACAGACAGCAGTGAACACCAGCGGGAAGAGGGAGCAATTATTCATGGGTAGACGGTCACAGCGCAAAATATGCTGAACCTTGTGCAGAGCCTGTTCCCTTATGGCCTCGCTGACCCGGTCACTCATAAGCCAGGGACGTTTCTGTGTACTAAAACCAAGAAAAGGCATCAAATTGACTGAAACAGCGCTGTGATCGTGGCTCTCTCGATACTTAAATCTTCCTTTAGTTGTCTTTTCTTCCACAAAGAATCAGTATGTGGGGGCTGAAGTCTCAGCAGTAGATATCTTAAGACACATCCTTCTCTCGGACAGAGAATAGAACAAGGCCCTTCAATCTACTGAACCATACGTCTGGACGGTACCATACTTTATTCAGAGATATCTCAGTCTCCCACCAAAAAAAAAAACAAGTCACTGTCAACATCGAGACTTGATATTCATCGCATTACAAGCAACTAGTAAACGTAGCATATTACGCCTACAACGTTGGTTATAACTTTTGATATCCTTGATGATATTAATGAGCATAAAGCAGTGTTCGGTTGCTGCCCATGGATTCACGGAGTAGAGCTAGATAATGACGCCGCCACTCAGCTTTACTGCCATAATGTCCCCGAGGCCACTCGAGGTACAAAAAAAAAATCTTTTTCACCATAGACCTCCATTAAAAAGGCAGAACATGTACAACTTACAAATGTGCCAAATATTGCTCTTTGAGATTTTGTATTATTTCTCGTTTGTAAAACGTTTCCTAAGCCATGGAAGGAGATTTCTCTCGTGAGCATGTGCAGCGCTCCATATGATGTGACAGCAAAGTTAAATCCATCGCGAGCAAAGTGATTTAGCTCTATAAACAAAAAACTCAAATATATTATATAAGTTATTCTACACATGGAGTTTTGGCTCTAAGTACATTTTGATGATGACGACACTTTTTTGTACTTTTCCGTAAGTAATATTTTGAATGCAGGATTTTATTACTACTTTGTGGAGATGTGAGCATTTCTTCCACCTCCGTATGTTTACATTATTGCTGAGATGTTCACTCTCACATCATTTGCAGATACACTTCATGTAGTTTAATGCAGTGATTTTCAACCACTGAGCCGCGGCACATCAGTGTGCCGTGAGAGATCGTTAGGTGTGCCGTGAGAGATCGTTAGGTGTGCCGTGGGAAAATGCCCAATTCTACTTAATCGGTCCAAAAAAACATTATTTAGTTGCTGCAAATAATTTGCCATTGTTGAGCGTCTGAGCTGCAACATAGTGGCTGGATAAGTAATAAATACTCTTCCATGCCAGTGGGTGGCAGTAGGTAGCGCAATAATGACCTCGTTAATTTAAGACAGTGGAATGAAATGAGGTTGCGGTGACAAAACAGCGATGGAGAAATGTTTGAAAGGGAAAAATGGCGACTCTGAACTGGGCCCTGGACAGAAGAAGAGCTCGAGGCAATACAGCGAAAGTTATCTTTGGTCTGGATTTACTTTCACCGGTGATCGGTGCGTATATATGCTGTATCATGCTACAATGTGCCATTTTGTAACTTTTTTGGTTGTTTTTCTGGATCTTTTTAATGTAAAAAAAATGTACCGCGGCTCAGAAAAGGTTGAAGAACACTGGTTCAATGTGGGCACCGCTGCTTGTTGATCTTCACAGGCTTACATTTAAACTTAAATTTGGGTCTAAACTGAAAACATTTGGGGTTTAAGCTTAGGTTTAAGCTTAGGTTTAAATTTAGGGTTTAAGCCTCGGCGAAACGACCTGGCGCCGACGCTGCCGTCGAGGGGTCCTATATTTCCTCGCCTTTGGTCTGAGTTGGAGTCTGTCCATTAACTGCACTGTCTATCTATGCACTGTCTATCCAGGCCTTAAGTTATGACCGCCACAGACGGCGACAGGGAGCGCAGCGCCGACACAAGATGCGGCCTTGAGGAGAGCAGAGGACTGCTCGGTGCGGCCTTGAGGAGAGCAGAGGACTGCTCGGTGCGGCCTTGAGGAGAGCAGAGGACTGCTCGGTGATTGTTCAAGATCTAGACAAAGAGTGCGCTATTCTAGTCTCAGCTGATGAATAGCTGTTCGTGCTTGCTGGGAACCATTGACGTTTAACCATAAAATCAACCCTGTAGCAAATCAGTCATGAAGTCGGCCTCATACAGTCGGTGTGTGTTGCTGTCATGAAAACACAACATTTGCGCGGCTTTATTTAAGCTCTGTAATGGCTTCATTCTTTACCGCTAATTGCTTTTATTAAACCTCACCAACTCACATGGTATTGTACTATGATACAAAGCACAGAAAAAGAAGGTGATGAAATAAGGCATGAATCCATTTCAGGGGATGCATCACTTCGTCTGTGCTCTTAGGAGATACTGTAAGATTTTTTTTTTTTTTCCCTCATCCAAAATTCAATTCAGGGCTGAGCCATTCAGGACAAAATCTGAAAATCAAGGAACACCAAAGGACTCAGCTTCTCGCGCCCGTCTCCGTGTCGGAGCGCGGCAAGCGTGACGACGTGTCAGAGACGCTCGGGGAGGACAGGATGGCGGTACAGTGAGGGACGTTCAGGGAGCGGTGACTGACAACTGGAGGTCTGATCCTAGCAGGGCTTTTGAAATAACCCACATTGATCCTGAAAGCTTTGGCGCCCCGCAGCTTCAACAAAACACACGCAGATAGACGGAACACGAGCAAACGAAGAAAACACATTCATCAACCTGACAACACCAGCAGTTTTTAGATACAGAAACGCACTGCGAAGTGTGTTTCATCATGAAAACTGCCATTAGCATCGCGTTATGCATTTCAAAAGCACACACACTAGACATTAAACTACAATTGGGGTCCGATGTGAGCAGTTTAAAGTATACCTATCGTTTTAAATGGCCATAAGGCATTAAGAGACGCCTTGATTTTGACTAAATGCCGTCCCAGCGACCGAAAAGGACAAGAGACAACGTATACTGCTCTGGTAGAGGCAGCAACTTGTCAATCACAATAAGCCCGCCCTAAAGAATACCCTGCTGTTTGACTCTAAATGGACCATAATGTACTAAATGAACATCATGCTGTATTGAAGAAGACTTGAAACTAGAGATTGAGACATAACTCATGTTTACAATGTTTACTGAGAGAATAAATCAAGAGAGAAGTAGAGTCATTTTAGACTAGACTTCTATGCAATCTGGCAGTGTGTGTGTGTGTGTGTGTGTGTGTGTGAGACTGGGGGTCTAAATAGTAGGTGCAGCAGAGAGAGCAGGTGAGAGTGATTGGGCTGATGAGGTGGGTGTGACTAACAGGTGCACTGAATGAGCTGATTAGGTGGGTGGGAGAGAAGGGGCAGAGCTGTGACAAATGAGACTTCTTTTCGTGACCGGAGGAGTCGCCCCCTGCTGGCCATTAGAGAGAATGCAAGTTTTAAGACGCATTGGCTTCACTTGGCGGGACCGGAGGCCTAGTCTGTAATCAGCCAAAGATAGTTTATGAGGTAAGAGACGCTTCACTCTGTAACACCATTCTGCAACTACAAGTGGACTGAGTGTATTTGTAGTCCCAACAACTTTAACCGAGATCATGTCACGACAATTTCACATTATCTGGTTAAACTTTTGTCTATTTCATTACAATCATTTATTCTTATCCACTTCATGGTTTTGGACCAGGACCTCCATGATGTAGATCAAGTTAAAACATTGAGGGATACCTGTTCCACACAAAAATATTCATGAAATACTGCTTGTTCTGTGATGTTTGCATATCTGATGCCTGCAGTGCACTATAGTAATCAATTGACGCTGGTCAAATGAGGCGCATCAAATATTGATTGGGTCTTTAGAGCTGGAACATTGCCTCATGGCTACTTCTTTCAAAGAAGACACACACCTACACTTCTTAAACACGGACAAACTTTTTTCCATAGTTTTAAAAAATATCTTTATAAATATATCTCCAGACGATAAAAACACATGAATTAACAATAGCATCGTTATAGTGGACATGTGTATGAAGAAGTTGTGATCTGGGCAATTGATATGAGCTACAGTTTGATCTCTATGCAGAGACGGCAAAGATAAATGGCGCACACTCGGGGGGGGGGGGGGGGGGGGGGGGGCATTGGGGTCTCCCATAGAGAATTGCAGGAGGATGGGCTACAGTGGGGGGGCTCACCTTGTGTCTTGATGAAAAACTGGATTCGGTCTATTTATCAGATAGGCTCAGTGAGAGATAGCCCTGCCAGCATACGCGCTGCTCACGGCGGGCTACCTTGAATAAATAATGGCGGATCTGTGTAATGGTGAGGGGGGCACGCCTGCCATTGACCACAGCTGAAATAGGATCCTCTGAGTCTGGACTGCATGGGAGTGTCAGCAGAATGATGAATCGTTTTTTATCAGGCGTCCGCTGAGTTGACACAAGAGGGACGGCGATTTCCCGAGTAGCTTTCAGGTGTATTCTCTTCCTTTTCCAAGTGAACGCTGTGAATTTGAAACACAAATTAGTCGACGCGTCTTACTCTCTGACAGCAAATTCTACCCTTAACCATTCGACACGTTACACCTCCTAAATATGTACTTACCATTGCTCTTATAGCTCACACGAAAAACCCATTTTCTGGAGAAGTTTTCAGGAACCAGGTCACTCTGAGGTGTTTCCAGGGATTTGGACCTGTCAAACAGCAACAGATGGAAAGACACCTGTGGAAGATTTTACACTCCGCATTGAAGTTCAATGGGAATAACACATCAAAGTTAAGGAGACTGCTGGCTCAAATCAAATGCTGAAACAAAATGTACAAAACAAGACAGATATCATCTCAGAGGACCCAGTGTTGGATATAAAGCTTTTGAAAAAAAGATGGAACTTGCTTTTTTATGAAAAAAAATATTGACTGATGTCTGGTGTACATTCATGGATCTGGACATATGTCCAAATACTGCTCATAACAGATCCAATAAAATGAAAGAAAGAAGAAAAAATTGCCCAGACACTTAAAGTATTAGAGCTGTTTATCTCTCTATGTGCCACACATCTGTAAAATAACTACCACTCGCCAAATTAAACATCTAATCAAGAAATCGGCAGTTATGAAGCCTCGAGTTTGTCATTTTGATCATCGCCATCTTGGATTTTGGCTGTCCCCAACTTGGCTTTTTGCAACCTGGGAGTGACCACATTTGGACTGCGTAGGCTTGAGGCTCTGGTGACCTGTCAATCACAAGGTAGCCCCGTCCTAATGAGTCCTAAAACCAGGAAGTGGTTCGGCATGTTTGCACTTCTGGTTCCCTCATCTCGAGGTCAATGGGTTTTTTGAATGTGCTGTTTGGTTAGATGCCTGAAATAAGGTCTGTGGTTAACACAATAACACTAGTCCTCCTTTAGCTTAGTGGTGGTGATGTGAAGTCATGTGACTGTAGTGTAGAGTTCCTTTATAGCCTAATGTTAGATTTTTACTTCTGGTGATTGCATTCAGTCTTCAAAAAAATCATAAAAGCGGTGAACAAAATCTGCAAGTTTTATAAACGTTTGTTTTGCCACAGAGCTTATTCTCTGAAATAATCCAAAATCAAATGGAAAAAATGGAACCAGTGTGATGCGACTGTGGCTCAACGTTCCTTAAATCAGAGGATCAGCAATATGATCTCAGACTCCGCTAGTCCATGTAGGACCATGTAGACAAGACACTTGCTCTCGCTGTATGAATGACTGTGAATGGTTGGTTAGGGTCCTGAAGGACAGGTGGCACCAGAGTATGAATGGGTGTAAATGAGTGAATGATGACGATTGACGATGATGATGTCAAAGCGCTTTGAGTGGTCAGAAGACCAGAAACGCGCTACACAAGTACAAGTCCATTTCCCATGATGCCAACAACACGTCATTCCTGCAGCCCTCTGTGCTGCTGGCTTGGTTTCTGTTTCTCATCACATTATTTTATCAGACCAGGGTGTTAAGGGAATGTTGCTTGGTCTCCATTTCAAATCTAAAAAAAACTTCTCAAAATGACTTATCCAGTCTGAAAGAACAAACTAATTGAGTTAGGATGACTGCAGACGGACCAAATCAATCCCGGATGAAGATGGACCCGTAGCTACCCATTGACTCTCTCTGAATGCTCAGACACTTTTTAATCCCTGCTCTAGCTGGTTTGGTGGTTTGGACTGCACCTTGATTAATAATGCAGGGGCCTCCATATAAAGTGGCCAGATGATAGGAGGCAGCCCTTTTTACATGAATACTGCTGAAAATGCATTAGCACCACGGCGATGTGGGAGACGTGATCGGGTTGCCACAGGCTATCGCAGGACAAATTCTCTAGCGGCTGTTAGCACACAGCATGTGTGATGTGTGAGCAGCAGATGCAGATAAAAACATGCCTCCATCCCTGAAGTAAAGGAATATGTGGAAAAAAAACAAGCTCGCCACCTGTTGTCGGTAAACCTGACCAAGACTTATTTATTTATCCGCCTACAGTGATGCTGTTTTGAAGCCAGGCAGTAATCTGAGCCTCAAAAGTAAGGACATCCATTTAAAAGACTCCTCCAAAGATGTCTGTCGAACTTGATACATGTGGTCATTTAGATATTCATGAAAGTTATTCATTTCTAACCTTCATCAAACAGCTGCATTATGAAAAGAGTGCCAGGGAGCGTCACCAACCGGACAATGTGCACTTGTTGTAGAACAGAAACAAGCAATACTGATTCTGCCTTCTTAGACCTTGATGCCTCTGCGCTTGCAGCCCTGACCGGAGGCATCATGTTTTCGGGTTGTCCGTCTGTCCGTCCGTCCTAACGTTTGTCGGTCTGTCCGTCCGTCCTAACGTTTGTCGGTCTGTTCGTCCGTCCTTAAGTTTGTCGGTCTGTTCGTCCGTCCTTACGTTTGTCGATCTGTTCTTCCGTCCTTACGTTTGTCGGTCTGTTCGTCCGTCCTTACATTTGTCGGTCTGTCCGTCCGTCCTTACGTTTGTCGGTCTGTTCGTCCGTCCTTACATTTGTCGGTCTGTTCGTCCGTCCTTACATTTGTCGGCCTGTCCGTCCGTCCTTAGATTTGTCGGCCTGTTCGTCCATCCTTACGTTTGTCGGTCTGTCCGTCCGTCCTTACGTTTGTCGGTCTGTCCGTCCGTCCTTACGTTTGTCGATCTGTTCGTCCGTCCTTATGTTTGTCGGTCTGTTCGTCCGTCCTTACATTTGTCGATCTGTTCGTCCGTCCTTACGTTTGTCGGTCTGTTCGTCTGTCCTTACGTTTGTCGGTCTGTTCGTCCGTCCTTACGTTTGTCGGTCTGTTCGTCCGTCCTTACGTTTGTCGGTCTGTTCATCCGTCCTTACGTTTGTCCGTCTGTCCGTCCATCCTTACATTTGTCGGTCTGTTCGTCCGTCCTTACATTTGTCGGTCTGTTCGTCCGTCCTTACGTCTGTTCGTCCGTCCTTACGTTTGTCGGTCTGTTCGTCTGTCCTTACGTTTGTCGGTCTGTTCGTCCGTCCTTACGTTTGACGGTCTGTCCGTCCGTCCTTACGTTTGTCGCTCTGTTTGTCCAGTCCGTTCTTGTGCGCAAACGTCCACCTGGACTCAAAGATGAAGTGATCTGATTTCGTTGGTCTAAGGTCACTTTGACCTCACGTCCGTCACCATTCATGTGAAAGCGATACCTCAGGAACGCCTGAAAAGACATTTGCATTACATCTGGCACAAACCTAAAGGATGAACTGATTACAATTTGGTGGTCAAAGTGACCTCACGAAAGACATTTCTGGCCATAACTCAAGACATCGGGTGCTAATTGTGACAATTTCAATTAGATGTCTAATAGTTAAAATGATGAAGTGATCACACTGACAATTTTGAAGGACATGGATGTAAACTGCAACTTGATTGAGGCATACTTGGTATGTTTGGTTGTTTTTTTCAGGTTTGATCACACAGAGTTTCTGTCAGATCCCAAGTCTCTGGAATTGCCATTCTGAAACAGTTATGCCAAGTGAGTGCACCTTCCTCTTGACCGATTCTTCTGGTGTGTGCGTCTTACGATGAAAATATTTTTAAAAAGTAAAAAAATGTTCTGTCCGTGGCCTCCCACGTTTCAGTTCAAATCAGTTCAAATGTGAAAGTGTGGATCAGGCATTGTGTTAACAACTCATTTTTGACAAAGAAGTCAGATAGAACCATTCTAAGGTCATGATATGTGTAGCACTTCTTTATAACTCAGGAATGTGGAATTATGACACAAATTGCATCTTCTTCTTGAAAATAAATAAAAACCCATATAGCATGTATTGTGTAAATTGTGCTTTGAAGATGAGGATACCTTCCCACTTGCAACAAAAACTGTTTTTTTCAGCTGAAAATATCGACCTTGCCTCAAACAAACATCAGCACAGGTGCAAGGTCCTGGTTCATTGTTGTCCACTCTTTCTTCAAATAACCTGGGGTTGTCTGTAAATTATACCGTTCTCTTTGCTTCCTTTACTACAGACAATAAAGCTGCCAGAATGACTGCTTAGTGCTTAGAATAAAGGCGAGGACTGCTCATGAAAAACACATTTCAAGTGGCTCCGTGGCTACGAAGGTGAAGCGAGTTGACGAGGCAATAAAGTTTCTTTCTGTGGGACGCTGACTAACAAGATGAAAACCAGATCAGCGCACGGCGCCTCATCTTTCATTCGGTGACAATTAGAAGTTGGTGTTTAACTGTCTGCCGAAGCAAAGACGTCACATGTTCCTCTCCCGCTCTCCGGGACGTGAATAAAAACGCTCCCCAGAGGCCCAGCGAGATGTCCCTACCGTGATGGACCAAGGTGAAGCAGGCAGCGACCTGCAGATCAATTTCCCAGCATTCACAGTAGCAGAGCCACAACCCAGAGGCTCGACCAGCCCATCACCTCCATCCATCTTTAGATTAATAATCTATAACCTAATCCATCCTCTTACACAGATTAGATCTGGCTCAGAAGGAATCCCTGAAGAAATAAACACTCCAGTGCTCTAAGATGTGTGTGTGCTGCACTTACCATTCGTTACTTCAAAAACAGAAATGGTTTTGAGCGGCAATATAATGGAGCTATTAAGTTAAACTAAATATTTTTGCGATTATATTTTCTATTTTGCTTCTAATACAAAAGATTGATGACAGGAAAATGCTGTAAACTTGTCTTCAGGGCAGCAACAGCAGGGATTTAAATAAGAAATCAATACTGTTTAAAGGACTGTTGTCATGATTTACGTTATTGTCTCAATATAAGGAAACAAACAATAAATGCATTACTATTATTGTATGAAAGAAGCTGAGCTTTATATAATAAATGGTAGTACATTGCCTCTAAAATAAATATGTGGGGTGCCCATATACTGTTGAAGGCAGGTTCTGGACCAATAGTAGACGACAATGAAAACATTAACACACGGATGCTCCCTTGAGTGTAATTTATTGTCACATCCGCAAGTGACCTTTCAAGCTAATGCTCGTCTTCAGAGGTTTGTACACAGAGACGCATCTTTAAATACACACAGTAACAAAACCCACAGATAACAACAAGTTATGTTGCATACAAAGGCATAATAAGAAAAGCATATTCAGCTATAAAACAAGGAATCTCTGTATGTTTGTGTCCGTGTGTCCTCATATCATCTCAAGAACCGTCCATCTAATCTACTTAACACTTGTATTGCTCGGTCCCCAAGGACATGCGGTGTCGAAGCAGGTGCAATTAGGCATGCGTTCCTGAACATATTAATACGTTTGATTAAACAAGTGATTGCGCAACGTGCAGCAGTGGGGGCGGGGCTTCGAAGCTCTGCGTACTGGGTCAAACATGACGTCCACAGCTGGCCTTTACAGGCTGCGGCTCATTGACTGCAGTTCACTTTTGCTGCTGGATGCTGGATTTACTAACGTACTCTCAATGAGCGATGAGTGCCACAGCGCTGCAATCTGCTCACTAATCTGCCCACTCAGGCACATGCTCGTACATGGCACTTGTTCCAAATGACCACAAGCTCCGAATGGCCACGCCCCTTGACAACGCTGCTAGCAGTAATACCGGGAGCCGAGCAATCGGCCAATTCCAAACAGGCACGCCCCAGAGGCAATGCCCCGAAAGAACCTCACAGCACAACAGAATATCATCAATCCAGGAGCTGTCATACCTTCTATGTGGCTAGATCCAGATAGAGAAGTGTTCTATTCTACCAGGTATAGGATGTCCCTAACACAGAAATCTACAATAACCAGAGGGGAAGGAGTCCAACATCATCCCATTGATCTGATCAAATAGATAGAGTCCAACGTCATCTCAATGATCTGATCAAATAGATGGAGTCCAACGTCATCTCAATGATCTGATCAAATAGATAGAGTCCAATGTCATCTCAATGATCTGATCAAATAGATGGAGTCCAACGTCATCTCAATGATCTGATCAAATAGATAGAGTCCAATGTCATCTCAATGATCTGATCAAATAGATGGAGTCCA
This sequence comes from Cebidichthys violaceus, assembly GCF_023349555.1. Classification (NCBI taxonomy): domain Eukaryota; kingdom Metazoa; phylum Chordata; class Actinopteri; order Perciformes; family Stichaeidae; genus Cebidichthys; species Cebidichthys violaceus. Next base: position 580,329 of record NW_027176528.1, on the reverse strand, counting down.
ACGTCATCTCAATGATCTGATCAAATAGATGGAGTCTAACATCATCTCAATGATCTGATCAAATAGATAGAGTCCAACGTCATCTCAATGATCTGATCAAATAGATGGAGTCTAACATCATCTCAATGATCTGATCAAGTCTCTTATACCTTCAACCAACCTGACATTTAGGAAAAATGTTTGACAGTAAGGGCATCATATGTTGAAAAACCCAATATATATATATATATACACTAAAATGTTCCTGTGGTCCCGGATACATTGGAAAAACAAGAGCCCTTAAAACTAGAATCACTGAACCCCAGCGTACTATTTGTTATTACGATGCATCAAGGCCAGTAGCTGTCCACTTTAATAAAGCCTAACACTCAGATACATTGAAACTGAGGCTATTAAATATGCTGGAAGAAGGGGTGACATTGACTCTCTGCTCCTGATTTTGGGCACTTGGTACTCTCACACGAGAGTCTGAATAGGGCTGTAAAGGGCAACATAAGAGACTGCATGGACTTGATCACATCATTAGGACGATATTAGACTCTATGTACCTGATCAGATCATTAGGACGATGTTGGACTCTATGTACCTGATCAGATCATTAGAATGATGTTGGACTCCGTACTTGATCAGTTCATTAGGACGATGTTGGACTCTATGTACCTGATCAGATCATTAGAATGATGTTGGACTCTATGTACCTGATCAGATCATTAGAATGATGTTGGACTCTATGTACCTGATCAGATCATTAGAATGATGTTGGACTCCGTACTTGATCAGTTCATTAGGACGATGTTGGACTCTATGTACCTGATCAGATCATTAGAATGATGTTGGACTCTATGTACTTGATCAGATCCTTAGGATTATGTATGACTCTATGTACCTGATCAGATCCTTAGGATTATGTTTGACTCTATGTATGTACTTGATCAGTTCATTACGTTGATGTTGTACTCTATGTACTTATTGAGACTTGTGTACTTTGTTGACTCTAGATTTTTCAGTTGTTCCAGTCTTTTATGAACATCCATGGGATGGTTCTTGTTCCTATACGTTTTAACGACATCTAGTCATTTAGAAGGCATGACAGCTACTGGATTCCAATAAATCAAACTTAACAGTGGTTTCGAAGGGAGGCCTCAAGGGGTGATGTCGAAGTTTCTCTCTAGAGTTAGCAAGTTTAGGAGCTAGTCATGCTAGCTACTTTCATTGGAAAAGAGTTGACAACAATGGGCTGGGATTTTCAGTTGAATTATGTTTTTAATCCAGGGTACCCTTGCTGGTTTCTCAAGATTACCAACCCTAGCTTCATCGGTGTGCAGACCTTTTGTCTATGTTTTTATCACAAACTTTATTCAGCCATAAGAATGTGTGCAGTCTGATACCATCTGCAGAAAACACAGCTCTGACATGAATCAATCTTTTTCTTGAAATTAAATGGCCATTTAGTTTTTCCCCTACAAACCGCGAGCATCTAACGCCAGGATAACATCTGTTCCATTTTGGAAAGCTTCTTTGAATTTGATTTGAGATAACTATTTGAAAATAATCAACCTTCATGTGTTGAACCGTCACATGAAGGATTTATGAGCTCATCAAAGTGAAAAGTTAAAATGATAAGACAGCAGTTGCTGGATAAAATCCAAACATTTACCAAATGAGCCTGAGTCAAGGTGAGTCTTTCTCGAGTCACTGATATTTACACCCACTGTGATTGCAGCACATGCATGAGCAAATACTACAGCTAACACTGGCCACACTCTGCTCTGTGATTCAGGTTGACTTGATGCGTAAATATCAAAATCTGATAGGACAAATACAGAGATCTGTTATTTTCACATTCCTAATTGGACCAGTTGAGGGAAATACATTATACAATACATTATATTCAGTCAGTGTTTTCTGTTTTCAATGACTACTGACTTGCTACTTCTTACACAGCCCAACAAATTCTCTGTAATAGATTAAAGACACTCTAAATGAGAAAATCACTTCAAAAAAGATCATGTATTTTTGATGAAGTGCCCCTTTAAAGCTTAATTTCTGCCACCCTTAGAGACATCAGGCAGTTGATCAAAAGCACTGAATAATTAAATACCTTTCATGGAGATCATAAAGATTAGCCTAATCTGACTGCTCTCAAAAATTATATATATATATATATATATAAAAAAAGACTAAATACACCTGAGTGCATATAAGCTGAACCCAGGGATACTTTCTGTTTCCTTCATGTCATGATGACTTCAGTTTTGAACTTCACAAAGACTTTGCTTTATTAAATCATACATCGGAATCTATGTTAGGAAGCAAAAGGTTGATTATATTCTTGTCTTCATTCTCGCTGAACTACTTTTGATCATTTTACTCACAACTTCAGGTTCTATTTATATTGTTACAGTCTTTGCACACATACAAAACAAATGGAAACATCTATTAATCGAACCAGCATTACTCATGAACTTTGCCCACCAACATACAACTGGATAAGTAGTTAATTATTTAGAAAAGAAGAAACACTTTATTTGTATATGTGTATATTTCAATATCTTATTAAATATATACATTGGTGCAAAGACCTGTTTCCATGAGGGATCGTTGTTAATAATTAAGATGCATAACATAGAATAACCACTGAAGATTTTGCACATCAGTATATACCATGATTATGGAGGATACTCCAGAGGTTGTGAGTTATTTATTCAATATGTTAAAGATATAAATGGGTGCAATATTTATCTGTTTATTAAAGCTCATTGTGTACTCTGGCCATGGAGAATACTCTTTTGTAATTGGCCAAAGTCAATGCATTATTTACAGAACAACTGCACGGCTCTGACATAGCAGCTTTATTAATGTTATTATCAGTAATACATATTAGCCGTTAAAGTAGCCTAATGTCCATTCCAGTGTTAACCCTAAGCCACAGATAGTGGGTTTAAATTTTCAAATTTTCAAATACATTTTGGGGTTACTTTGACATTTAATATTTTTACATAACTCCATGGTTTGTTGTGAATAATCCAACAAGCTCTCAAATAACAAAGGCATTGGTTAGTGCTATACATGACTCATATAAGCAATGTGATCTGCTACACCTCAAGTCTTTACCTCATTGCCTCGCTGCTCTGAGCTGAAAAGATCACGAAATTAGACATTTTTAGACCTGATAATTACTCATTTTATGGAAGATGTTTTGAATGACATGACGGATACAAATACCAGCTAAGTTGAGAGTCATTTTTATATGGTTTAAGCTTGGTGAATACCATATTTTTTACAAAACTGATGGCTAGTGTTTAAAGTGAGTACTGCAGGCCAACACACATTGGAAGAGTTGTCTGTTTTAGCTCCTCCTCTCCAGGATCCGAGCTCAAACGGGTTGCCAGGTTGAGGACACTGAACCAACACGAGCACAAGGCGAGCGTAACAATACACCGCGACGACGAGTCCTACGCTGTAAATGGATGAATACATTGTTTGCAAATTACAAACCGGCTCATGTGGAGTTTTTATAACTGTCAATGCTAAAGCTAAGTCGCTAGCCTGAAAAACAAAAGCTCACTGCTCCATAAATACACACTGTATGAGCTCAGTGGCTGCCGACCTTAGTACGTTCAAGACCCTGTTCAAGAGATACTTTGCAGATTTTAAACCTCCTGTGTGTTAACGCAGTGTGGAGAACGTCCTCGTGTGGACCTCCCTGCCAGTAAAAAAAAAAGAGGGGGGCGGGGCATCGTTCATCTGCCCACATTGCGATGACACAGAGCTGGTGTAAAATCTGCAAAGTATCCCTACTAGCAGCCGTGGTAAATTATTTAGTGGTAAAATTAGGGAATCCATCTCTCAAATGCATCTGCGATATTTACCCGTATTTTACCACTACTCCGGTCTGTATAGAAAGATGCTGAGCCATTTCAGGTTGGGTAAAATCAAACGCTATCTGTCGATCCCGTCTGTTTGTTTGTTTTAATGGCTGCAGCAGTGCCGGTTTGTTTCATATCTGCTGTCGAAACGGGCAGTGGCGACGTGCCAAAAACAAAAAAACAGAAATTCTGCTTTGAATTTTTCAAAAAGAGAACATACTGGAATGTAGCATCATTGCTAGAGAAGCCCATATTTCAATTTAGCAAGTGTCCTTAATCTCTGGTGACATATAATGTTCATTGTATGATTTAATAGAAAGAATAATATAACATATTGTTCCTCTGAGTAAACGTTAGTGCAGCAGCTTCTTCTCTGCTTATCATGACTTTCTATGTGATTGTTTTTACGTAAAATAACAGATTTTTAAGCACACAGAACTTAAACATGTACACAAAATAGACTTGGTAGTGAAAGTAATTCAGTGGCTTTAATCTTGGTAGTTTTTTCAGTACATGCTATAACTGTACCATGTGTTTGTGTCCATTTATAACCCGTGCACTGCAGCAGACACAATGACAGCGACGACTCTGAGCTCTGACACTGACAGTGACACGACCGGGGCTGACGGCTTGTGCTCGTAAGAAAAGAAGACTTGGAAGTTAATTTGGGAGCAGAAAAGAGACCAGAGAAAGGTCAAAGAGAAGAGCAGCAGAGAGCGCGACAGTAACACTCTGTGCTCGTTTCTCTGACCAATAGGACAGAACTTTGCTGCACAGCAGGGGTTTTTTTTTGCTATCTTGGATGAAAAATGTTTGACTCTCAAAACCACCAAAATTAGTATCCAAGGTATAAGTGCTATATGTCATACATTATTCAGCCTAGTCACACATTTTACCAAATATGAAACCCTAGTCCATGCCAGAATATATTAGCATTATATTCTAATATTATCTATGGGCCGCTTGCTCCTACTCAGAAGGTTTTACTGGTCGGAATTTAGCAAATTTCAGCACCGTTGAGGCGTGCTGAGCTAATGCTGCAGACCTACAGTGAGGGATTGCTGAGAGGATTAGCACCAAATACAAACACAATAACCACAAGCCTCCAACACAACACAAGTATTTGGTTCTCTGGCTTTCATCTTCTGCTGTATATTTGAAAGGGTTTTATCCTCCAGTCTCTACCACTCGGGGAGAGAGTGTGCAGCTGTGCTTCGTGATTGTCTTTATGGGTGTCTGGAATCCTCCAGTAATTATTCCCGCCTCTTCCCAAACATTGCTACACAAGTTTATAAGCTGACAGAGAGATAGAAGTATAATGAATGTGAGTTATTTTCCATTAATCTTTTATTGGGTAGGTTTGTCATCATGTAGTTGTTGTTGTTTTGCACCTCAGCTTGTGTCTTATTTTCGTACCAAACGCTTATTGTTTGCGTCTGTCGTCCCGCAGAAGATACCTACAGCTTCATATTACGTGTTTATTTGTATAAGTCTGCATGACCTACAGCAGTCGTGCATCTCATTAAAATCATTTCACTTCCCTTTTATTTCATATCCACTCATACTAATTATGTGTAATGATGTTTCTCTGATTGTGTTAATGTCAAGAGAGTCCTGTTGGCTCTTGGTCTAATTGCCAAACCTGATTGCTCATCCCTCCCACCGACCCTCATAGGCCCTACACCACATGGATTCATCATCAACCGCAAATATCTTATTTTGAAGAGACTGTCAGACCGTTGCGGCAAAATGATGGGCTTTGTGAAATGACAGCGCTGTGGGGTATTATTGTAATTAGGAGAATGGGGAGTGGGTCTTCATGTACTCGTTTACTGTCTTGTTTGAGTCACAGTGTTGATGACCTGCTGGATGAGCTGAAAAGGCAATTTATCTGTCAAAAATGGCTACAAGTGAGCTGCGAGGGGGCCCAGGCGGTATGGAGAGCTGCGGTGCTGTGGGGTGATACAAAAGGTTGTGTCCGGCTCTCCAAAAAAAATTACAGACAGCCATCACACGCTTGATAAATTAGCTTCGTCTGAGAGAAACAACTGTTTGCTTAGCTATTGTTGCTACACCTCAAAAGTAGAATTAAAAAACTTGACAGGCCTGTTGTTTGATACAGCTACTGTTGAGTGATCGCAATTCCAGGGAGAGGTTTGTTCTGCAAACGTTCTATACTCTGGCCTCAGCTGCCAAAGGTCCTTATATCGATGCTACATTTCTTTGGCCTGTCAACGGCTCTCAACATGGCGACGGCCGTGCTGGCATCTAGCAGCTAGCGGCTAGCGGCTAACGGTGCCAACAGTGCAAACGACAGCAGCAGTGTTTACCCGAGGTGGAAGCGGAGGGTGGGCGCTACGCAGAGCGGCAACTGGGAGCTAAGGACGCTCACATGCACTAACATGCACGAAAAGGCACATGCGGCCAGCCCGGCTAATTCAACAAAGAACGGAAAACCCCGAATTACAACACACACAGATTACAACACACACAGATTACAACAGACACAGATTACAACACACACAGATTACAACACACACAGATTACAACACACACAGATTACAACAGACACAGATTACAACACACACAGATTACAACACACACAGATTACAACACACACAGATTACAACACACACAGATTACAACAGACAGATTACAACACACACAGATTACAACACACACAGATTACAACACACACAGATTACAACACACACAGATTACAACAGACACTGAGGGAGAGTGACTTCATTCTGTAGCCTCCTCAGGTAGACATTACTCCACCACACCTTTACATAGATAATAGTTGTTTGCTGCTGTAGATAGATTATAGAGAACCTTTAACATTGTATTTCTTACATTGGCACATTTTGGCAAACAATGCTTTGATGAAGGCTTCTTTGCCTTCAATTCAATTCAATTTATTTTTGTATCGCCCAAAATCACAAATTTGCCTCAGAGGGCTTCAGTATGACAAATACAATTGTAAACAGTAATGATGGTAAAGTGCATAAAAAATGTGTTTCTATTACAATTAGTCATATTTTTATATATATATATATATATATATATATATATATATATATATATATATATATATATATATATATATATATAAATATATTTTGACACAATGTATATTTTGAGCGCTGTGCCTCTTGGTCTTTGTCATTTCAACTGTTTGGAAGATGCATTGGATTTTCAATCTACATGCCTTAAATGTAAAATGTTAGTGAAACGATCCACCAGAGCTGAAGGGTCGGTGAATCAGTTCAGTTAGTAATTAGATAAAGAGTCCTGCTATGTTGGCTTAGAAGTATTTTTGGAGGTTTTACTGTAAAGAATTGAAGCCCATATCTGTCATTCGGTTATTATGGACTAATCGTCACCCGTAGCAGTGAAAGCCATCAAGTCTGAAGAATGACGGTAATATAGCATGATAATAGTAATTCAGTTCACTGCATGAGCCCTATTAATCATATGTGGGTGAGAGTCACTGAAAGCCATTGGTGTGACTAAAACACACATGACACTGTGACTGAATCATAATGAAAGCTGGAGGAATCTGGTGCATTAGCACACAACGGGGCCTTAACTTATGGAACCCCAAAGTCTTCAATATTTGATCAAAGAAAAAAAAGAATACATTTTTTTTAAATTATTATTGTAACCAAGTGGAACTGACGGGGAGAGACGATTGGGTCCGCCGGACCGGTTATGGGGTGCACGGGCCCTGATTAGGTGAAAAGATGCACCTGCTGGCAAATCGTGTTCTTTCTCTTTCTCGCCGCCGTCACGAGCGCGTGTGCCGAGAGCCCGTCCACTTCCTCTCTCGCAACGAGCGGAGACGTAGTGTGGGGCGCATTGTAAGATTGCGTCAGGAGCTCAGTGTCTGGGAGGCATCCTGTACAGAGGGGGGACGGCGGGTGTTTGGGGGATGGTTGGTTTCAGCTTCCTGAGCCGTACACCCAATTGTAGCTGTGTGTGTGTGTGTGTGTGTGTGGGGGGGGGGGGATCCAAGTGGGGGTGGCTGGGTTGCTGGACAGCCGGGTGGGTTGAGGTAGCTTCTTTTTGATTTGTTGACAGCTTTTGTGTGATAAATTGTTTTTGTTTTATTTATTTCCTAGTTCGTGGGACACTGCCTTGGTCTTTTGTTTCTTTAAGTTGTTTGTCCTGGCACATGGTCTGTGAACTCCTCCTGCCCACCAAACCAGCTGTCACTGGCTAAACCAAATAGTTATTGAACTAATAAAGTTTGCTATTTTCATAACAACGCGGCCTCTTGCCTGTACATACCTTCACGGTGTTTGAACCGGGTCTCTGTGGCAACGGGGTGCCACATTATTATATAAAATTATTCCCAATAGAGTGCTGCAGGAATGAGTCCTAAAACCAGGACATGAGTCAGCGTTTTTGCACTCGTGGTTCCCTGGAAGTCAATGGCCCAATCCCAATGTCCCCCGTAAAGCCTAAAGCCCTGAACCCTCAGGGACTCACTGACGTCACCTGTTAAGAGGTTGAGTGTAAATATATATGAATATGAATATAATATATAATACGAATGGGACAGCACTTTGCTACAACATATCATGCACCATTGTGGGTATTCATTTTAAACTTTTCAGTCCCTGATCTGAACGTCTTCCAGGAGATCTATTTACTCGTTCAATAAGAAAATTAATTGTTTGATGAATAAATCTGTTTGATATCATCTCTGCTTTCGTTCCTCTGATTTCATGTGTTTTTATGATCTTTAATCCTTAGTGTTTCTGAGTAAATGTAATTCTCCAGGCTGAACACACGTGAGCCGTCCTCTTTGTTTACCGCGTTTACGTCTCCATGCTTCCACTGGTAACCTCGTCTTTAACGTCACACTGCTATGAATTGTGGGTAATTCCCTTCGGCAAAGTCTGCAGAAACACGGACTTCCAGAAAGTGTTCAAAATGTCTGAGAGAGAGAGAGCCCTCAAACACTCGTTGATTTGTCAGTGGGACAGTCTAAACACTCACGGACTTTACAGGAGCGCTCCTCAAAGTTATCCCTTTGCTACAATTAGTCCATTAGCTACTATGCAAGCTGCCTGCATCGACAGGATTGAGCTGTCATGTGTCATGAGAGCTGCAAACAGCTGTTTCAACCCCTTCCCCCTCCACCCAGCTGATTTTGAATGATTTTAGTGAGTGCAGCCTTATGTTGTTGTTATTAAGCCTTTCTGACGTTCTGGTATATTCATCTCGGTGCCGGGCCTGCAGGCTATTTGTCACGACTGTGCGCCATGGGAGAGCTATCTAGGGAGCCATCCAGCTACCTTGGAGAGCTGACCTGACAGAAGGGACGCTGTCAGAAAGCAGTGGGGATAAATCCTCCGCATGCATTGGAATTCATTTGCAGTTCCACCGAGTGATGGGAATCCACTGAAATGGTTACCAGTTGGTTTTAAAGCACAGATCGTTGTCCCGAGACATTTGCACGGTCGCCATGCAGATTTGGACAGGTCATCCAGTTTTCCCCCGCCGCGCATTATATGCAGGCAAACCCAACCGAGTGCCGGCAAATGAAAGGATGAGAAGACCAAAACCTCATTTGGAATCCGTCTCACAGGCAAGGTGAGCAAACCCTCAGAAACAATGACCCGTGAAATCAGGGTGCGGACAACCGCGTGCACCGGGCGCCATCCTCATTGAGGTTGTCAGGGTCACGGAGGCTCCGAGGAGAACGGAAATGCAACCTTCGCAATGTATCCTAGGACAATGCAGGAAATGCACAACCTGGACATGGTCAGGGGCCATCACCAATGCTAGTAATCACAGTGTGAAGATAGATGAAAAGGGTTTCTGTGAGCTTTTTTTTTTGTTTTTCATTTAGTGTCTGCACGCACAAAAAAAGCCAGGTAATCAGACACAGAGCCGGCTTAAAAAATGCAAATTGCCGGCTTTTGGTTTCACAACAAAGAGTAAATAGGGACAAGTCTTTGTGTCCCGTTGAGCGGCAATGGAGTCCGCGAGATGAGGAAGCAATTTCCCCTTCAAAGCAAATTGAACAGAATTGATTCCGTCCCGTCCTCTGCAAGAGCGCAGCTTCAAAGAGAACGTTTCTCCAAGGCCTCAGAACCGGTGTCATCTCACTGAAGCAAATCAAATCCCGCCGTGTCGTGTGTGTAATCCAATGAACGTGTAGTTCACTCGCTCCTCTAAAAAGACAATTAGTCTGTTCAATCAAATCCTTTGGGCGTGTTTGGATAAGTCCAATTTCCCGCTAAAGCTAATGATTAATCACATTGATTACCCCCTGTGTTCATAAATAGCATGTTTCATCCTTCTTCTCTTTTATCCCACACTTCATCCCCATCCACAAACTGCATGTTGCTTTATTAATACGACTGACTCATTATGTCGGCTTACTGAACTTGAATGCCGATGCACAATGCATATGTATGACTTCATTTTGAACATTTTAGCATTTTTATTTACAAGTTAAATGGTCCATTTCTGCACTGCAGGAGTGCTCATGTCAGGACAGACAAGTGTCCTCGCAAAGACTTAAAGTTCAAGACATCTGACAAAAAGAAGAATACTTACACTATCCCTTAGGCCGCTATGTATTCAAGGCTGCTGTGAGTCGTTATGCTACGTACATTCATAGCCATGCAAACATATTCATGCTGGATATTTTCAAACAAAAAGCTACGGTATAAAAAGCCGGAGAATGAAAGGAATGGGACAAAAGCAAGTTCTTCAGCGACAACGGTTCCGTTTCCAGGAGCAACGTAGATTTTCTTTCTTTGTGTTAGGGAGCTAAGAAATCACCTAGCAAACGATTAAAATCATTATCAAAGTGTTATCATTGATGAATAAAATTCAGTTTCAACGCAGGCTGGAATAAAAGCTGAACATCAGCTCCAAAGTAGTGTAGTTCAATGGAATCAGTGGGCGTCCTTTATGGATTTCTGATGTCAGTAGCTTGAAGGACTTCAAAGACTAGAAGGAGAACTATCTTGGCTGAAGAATACGGGAAACTTTGCGTTCTGAAAGTTCTATAGGTCCATTAGCCGAAGCTTTTGCACATTTCTTATTAATTTATTGAGAAGCTCTCAGGAATTGCTGTGACGCTCAGCTCTGTCGGTTGAATCCAGTTTTTCGCCTGCAGGTACTAAGAATCCATTAGCCCCCTCCACCAGCCGCCGTGCGTCGAGTACTATGCATACAATGGTGCTTTGTGGCGATGGAACAAAACCTGCAGGTCATTGAAAGAACCTATTATACCGAGCATGCATGCTCAGTGAAGCGCATCACCTGTAGCGCTCCGCTTATGGCCCTCTGAGGGAGGCGATATTAGTTATTGACGAGTGATAACAATGTATCTCAGTGTTGCATGTTTGATTTTATGCACAACTGACAACAACGGGAGCTTTTCTTATTGTTAAAATGTACACAATTCTGCACATTGGGTTGGATGCCAAACACTCGGCATCTTAAATTATGCATGTGTTAATATCTGAACGCAGTTGTTATTGGGCAAAACTTTTTTTTAAAGGCACGAAGAAATCAAAGTCTTGTTTTCAGCCCGACTGCAGCGCATCGTTCAGGATATCCAATGTGTTCCCACACGTTGGAAAAGCACTTAAAACCCTGGAGTCAAAATGTGACGATCGCCAAAATAAAAGCATTAGTTTTTCATGGCAATCACTTTTAAAGGTTTTATATGCAGATAAAAAGACAGACAGAAAGTCAGACATATTTACACAAACAATTAAGTACTACAGACCATCTTGAGATGGGACCACACTAGCTGTGACGCCAAATCAGGGTCGCCCAGGGGCTTAAATGTGTGTGTGTGTGTGTGTGTGTGTGTGGGGGGGGGGGGGGCAATGGCCTTCTCCTCTTCCTAACTCGGCTGCATCTTGCACAGTTGAGGTATCGAGTTGACAAGATCTGTCGACACGCATAAACCCCTGGCAATGTACTCAGAGGTAGTTCCTGCTACAGTAGGTGTCTCCACGACAACATTTTGCCACAATGACACACACACACACACACACACACACACACACACACACACACACACAGACACACACACACACACACACACACACGCTGAAAACAATACCAGCCTTGCTGTCTCGGCTGGTAACAGGATACACACACACTTATGCTCCTGCATGCAGCCGCACACACATCCACACACACTCTCATCATCTATTCAGGCATGAAGTAGTGAACCTGAAGCTGTTGACTCAGTCCCAGTACACACACACACACACACACACACACACACTCACACACACACATACAGAGCCTTTTGCATGAAATCAACACATTTACTCTGAGCTCACTGCGCAGCCTATTAATTCATCTGTCAATACACATCTGTGCGCGTGAAGTAATTACCAGAAAGTCTGAACGTGTACAAGAGACCGCCTACAGTAATTTACACCTGCCGGTACACCATCACTTCTGTAAGCTGCATAGAATTAGCCGACTTAAATTAGCAGTGTAGCCTGCTTCCAGGATTAGCAGCAGCCCTCCAGTTTACATCAAAGCTAAAAGGCTTGGATAGACTCGAACATCCGTTTTGTTCAGAGATACCTGCATTATTACACTGCTGAGTGACACCACAGCACGCAACAAAAGAACGCCAACAAATAGCACTATCTTCCTCATATAGAGACGATGATATGCAGCCTCAGGCACAAGGCGAAAAAGCCAGTCAAGATGCAACAGGCAGGTTTGGTGAACAACATCCCTCTAATGAACACCTCCCGCCCCAGATAACAAGATAACAAAGCATGATGGCAAACAGATGAGTTGACAATTGTTCAACTAAGCGCCTGTGCTTTTGATACGGAGGGTCCCTGAATACATCCAACATGCTCAGCCATAACTATCTGCAGAGCAGGACCCAAGGAGACATGCGTACAACAGGACAAAAGGGGAAAACAAAAAACAAAAAGAAAGAAGGATGAAATACAAAGAAGCGGCGCTGAAACGCTGTGACACCAGAGGGCTGCGCCGGTGTAATTTATCAGCGTCTGAAGGCCGCCGCAGACACGTTTACTCACTGTGTCACGGAGAAACATAATTCTCCCCGGCCCGTGGAATCGGCTCATATCAGCGGCTTTTCCCGCTGTAACGGAGAGTTTCCCTCGGCAGCGTATTAAGATTGTGTCCCTGTATGCCAAACCATCCATGATTAGGGAATTTTTTGCAATGTTACATTCCATTATTGATGCACGTAGTGTGGAGGACAGTGAATTTTGGTGGGCTGGACGTGGGTAGACCGCTGTGGGATCCTCGGTGTGCTATTCGAATGTGCTTTATGAAACGGGTGCACGTTTTTACATTAATACTATTTCTCAAGTCATACACATAAAGACTACATCACAGCTCTGAGATATCCGAAAAATGGTTAATGGGTAACTTACTGCTGGCAATAAGTACACTAATAAAGATAAATTTGACTTCAATTTGGCAATTTACCTTTTTTTGTGGTCAGCGGAAGCAGAAAGAGATGAAAGAATGAAGATAAGAGTCGGCAACATTATAGTCCTGCATAGCCAGACCAATCTCAACAGCATTGTGACGACAGAGCAAAAGAAAGGTCTGCCTCCAAGCATTCATCATTCTGGTATAGAGGGGAAAAAACTGCTCTGGCTTGTTTGACTTTCTTTAAACTAATCTGAAGCACGGGATGCAGCCGCGGTGCCCTTGAGTGGAAGAGCAGGAGGATGCCGGCATGAAATCACAGAATGTATGAAATATGGACGTAGTCTCCACAAAGTCACCCGTAGGTCTCATCGCGGCAGCGACGACACAGCCTAAAGGTCGGCTGGTTCACTACAGCTGTGTAGCGTCCAAACCTTTAGCAGAGTGTAAACCTTAAGTTGACCGTGTTTCTGGTCCAATGCACAGAGCTCCGCACCACTCCTATAGGTGAAAGTTGTTTTATTGATCCAATTTCCTTCGTAAAAGTTGGTGAAACAACTTCCTGTCTTCCTAAAAGTACCGCCGATTACCTCGACACACTTTAAAGATCCACAGGCTAATCCACAAGTTGTTCCACAACACAATCCACAATAGCGTGTTCCATATGACACAGAAGATACTAACAGCCGTAACTAACTGTCACAAAGTGTCCTTAAAGTGACGGCAGTCTGTCACTTACGTGTATTTCTTACCATTACGAATTTTAACGACATCCTTGTAACATTCAAAGTAGAAAGAGATCTGATTAAAGTTAAACATGTAAATACAAGTAAGTATTTTTACAGCAAATTGAATTTGGCTCTTACAAGCTGTATGCACACAAAATAAAGATTTTGCGGTGATTTAATTGCAATAAACGGACAAAAAGGGATGCCGAAATAACTACGTAATGATGCCGATTTGTAAAAAGTTTGAATTCATTCATTCGACGAGCAAATAACTTTTAAAATACTAGTTTTCTCAATGGCGCTCGAATCGATCGGTGCTAGGCTAAGCTAACATTGCAGCAGCTCAATCAACACTCAAAATAACGTCATAGACGTAAATACGGCAGCGTCTTTTTCACTGTTTGTACCATATGGTTTACACATATACATTTATACACAGAGTTTGGTCCGGTCTCTACTAATATGAGGTGAAAAATATAAACTCGCGCAAAAATTGCGCAATTGACGTGAATTCGCCGCGCTACCGCAAATATGCGCCACTCCAGTCTCATCGCGTCTGTGCACAGACTTTGTATGTAATCTACTCGCACAAATAATTCGCACCGTGTTTGGTGTGAACGCGGCATTACTTATTGGCAAAGAGGCGTACCGTCGGTGGAGCTGAGACGGGCTCCAATGACCCGGCAGGGCAGTAAGCTAGCAGCTAGAGACCTGAGACGACACCCACTTGTCACTTAAAGCAGCCGCGCCCTTAATTCTACCGAAGTTTAAGCCTTGAATTGATATATTCCCCCCTCCTTACAGTCGACATGATCAAGGGAAAGAGACCCAAACTTTCTCGTACCGGGCCGTAGACATGCTGCTGTAAAGTTGGGTCCATGGACGTTGACTTGCAGCCTCAAGTGGCTGTTTGAGGAACTGCAGTTTTTTTGGCACTTTCGCGATGGCTTCATTTTTCAGCACAGGAGTCAGACTAGCAACTTATTATGACCTGACGCAAAAATCATACCGGCAAAAAGAGTGCAATAAAATGCAGATGACGATTATTATAGTGGGGCTGCAGAGGTGGTACGAAGCATCATTTTTAAAGCAGTTTCACACCAACAGGGATTTTTTTTTTTTTTTTTATGAATGCATTAACCTGCAGAACATTTGTACGGGAAAAATAAATATTCAGACAGATCCTGATTTCAGCGTATTTCCGCATGTGGAAATATATGTTTGACCTATGAAATCCTTTGTTCAAACTGATGCCATTCAACAAATCACTCTCATTCTGCAAACATCGTTCGTTGAGCGTGTGTTTTCAGAGCAATGGGCCTTCGAAACAATGAACAGCCCCCCGACACGATGTTAGGGATGAAGATGAATAGTAATGAATATGAACTGAGCACATTGTGAAGATAATATCTGTATTTGTTTCCATTACCTGGCAACGCAACATGTAGAAAGCAAAAATTTACAAGCAGAACTAACATTGCACCTAAGGCTTGTAATTACTGTCCATTGTCAAGCACCACTATAACATTCTAGCCCTCTTAAGTGCCTCATTATTCATACTCTGTGCGTGTGTTATTGCACTTGTTGTGGAATCACTTGAAATTCACAGATGTACGTGGCCTTGTACTTGACTGCTGTTGAGACAGAAATTCACAATCTACTTAATCATACACCAAAGAACAGTAGCTTCTGATGCAACAGATTCAAACAAGCTACGAATTCAAATAACGCTCTCCTATGATTCCATAAACACACACAGGTATGTTTTGCTGATGTCACTAAATTAAAGAGATTTAACTGCGTAGATTGTAGTTAGACATCCCAATATATAGATGGGCTGACTATATACTGATGTCTGTCTGACCACAGAATACCTATTTATTGTAGCCCTAGACACCAGGGGGCCCTGAAGGCCCCAGGTTCAGTGTGTATCAATTTGTGTTTAGCGATTGGTTTAAAAATGGGTTCGGTAATCTGTGCCACTTAAGCTCTGTGTAAGCTAAAATGATAAGAGCCTTACGTGGCTCCTTCATTAATCCTGAGGCCCCATGTAGTCATCTAATCTGATTTTATTACCTTCATTTCCTCCCCCTGATAGTGCGCTCACATGGTGTATATACTGTACCTGACTACATTTGTGTTTAATCAAATTAATTGCAAACTTGACAAGCTGGTTTATATGACTGTGGGCAGAATATAATAATAATAACGCTGCTAACTGTTGTGTGTGTGGTGTGCATAATGAGAAATCAAAACCAATTTGTGAATTTGGAATATATTAATACAATTAAAAGTAGTACGTTAGCCGTTAGCAGCCAGAAGGCAGCAACAACTTGCATTCAATTACATTATGATTTGTTTAAGCTCAATTTAGTTAGCATGAGTAATGGAGAGGAAGGTAAATTATAACTTTATGATGTGTTCAAATGTAATCTTTTTTAAAATGTAGTCTTGGACGAGAAACTTGAGGCGGATCAAACTAATAATCCCTTTTCCCTTTACATGGGATTTATTGTTTTGTTTATTTTTTACTGTGGTATCAAACTGGGTATCAAGAATCGTAGAATTTCACTGGTAGTGGTGGTGTCGTCTTCTAAATTCCTGGTATCGCGACGTCCCTGTTCTACTTCAGCACGCAGACACGGAGCAGCAGCAGCATTCAAAAAGTCTTGAAGTCTTGTATGCGGGGACTTGACAAATTTAAGTCCAACAGACACTCTTTTCTTTCACTCTGTTCTGGTGTGGGCTGGACAACCAAAACAATGAGCTTAAAGACGCTAACAAGCTCCGTACATCTGAGGAAAACGTCCACGTTCACAGGAAACAGATGTACAGTTTCCGCATTTTACATGCATACAGTGTGTTTTGAAGACAAACTTTCAGGATAGAAAGTACTTGGTTGGGTTTATAAAGAGCATGATTCGGGTGGAAATGGGTATGCTTGTTAACTGAAGTAACTGAAGTATGCGCCGTTAGTTAAGTAGGTGAGTCAAGAAACTAAATTAAGGTTGAATAAGTCAATGTCGACTTGGTTTCACACAGGAACAGTGGTCTCCTGGGTGAAAGTCCTGTGTTTGTTTGACCCAACCTATCCACCAAGCCTTCCTCTGTAACTAGAATGTTTCACTCTCTACACAACGTCAACTGCTCTGAGCATCTCATAATGCAACACAAGTTATCAAGGCACTTCGTGAAATAGTCACAAAATAATATCTATTGCTTGAAAAACATCACAAAGTTAAGGTTTAGGCAACAAAAGCACAACAGCACTTTGGGACACACGGTATGGAACACCAAATGAGTGCACTTCGTGACTTCACGACCTGCCGTGATGCAGGGCTCAGTAATGACGGTCCTGCATCAGTATTTCAAGGTGTTATATTTGTGTTTGGGTCCAGACTACATTGAATTATTGTTTGTGCAATGCTGCTTATCAGATATAATGAGAAAATATACATAATGACATTTTATATGTGTGTGTGTGTGTGTGTGTGTGTGTGTGTGTGTGTGTGTGTGTGTTTGCACAGTAAAGCTGCATCCCGGGTGTGTTTTTTTGAAAAAAAAAAATAGAAAAAAAAAACGAGGTGTCAGTCGGTGCTCATTTGTTGCATTACGTGCTTGTTTGGGACACTGTCATAGCAGGGAGTTTCACTATCACGTGGCCAACTCGCGGTCGCCCCTGGTTACTAATCATCGCCGGTCATTTAGTGCACACACACACACACACACACACACACACACACACACACACACACACACACACACACACACACCCCTACCTATACTGCGCTGCGCGAGGCACACGCATACGGCAGCTGTCAGACGCGGTCGCACGCTTCTTCAGACGCGCACCGAGCAAAGAGCGAGAGCACCGAGATCCTCCATCCCTCGCTGCAGAGTTGTACAGGGGGCTCGCTCTCTCTCTCTCTCTCTCTCTCCGGCTGGTTTGTCTCACTTGGATACGGAGGACTGTCTTGTGTCTCAAGATGAACCAAACCGCCAGCGTATCGCATCAAGTCAAATGCCAGTCCACGAAGACCATCAAGGTAAGCTGCGCGAATGTTTATTCCCCGCTGGAGGGAACTTCTCTGCGTTTCCATGTGACTCCGCATCAGCAGCGGCTCTGCTCTAAACTTGTGCGGGTCTGGTGAGCGGGTAATGCGCATTGACGCACAGCACTTTTTGAGATGGAGATGGTTTTGGGGGATATCCGTGTCAGCGTCCCCCGTTATAAACCCCTACGAGGGTTTGATTTGAAACCCTTTATTTATGTTGTAACCTGCGTCCCTCTGGCTCAGTTCCTGCCGTGTCCAGCTTGGACGTTGTTGGATGAGGAGCCACACACTTGGCGCAGTGGCGAGATTTCATTCACATCACGTCGCGCTCCTTATTATTATATTATCTGTACGGGGAGAGATTAAAGAGGCTCTCCTCTGCACTGTCCTGCTCTCTGGCTGCGGTTAAGACGAGGACACTCTGGAGACAATTGTGCTTCGATGGCGCATCAGTTGCTCAACTTTGCCGTGCGTATAGTCTCGGGAGATCACCCTGTTTTTACGACCTGCTTCTAGAAATGAACACAAATTGTTAAAGTGGCTGCAAGGAGGTGCGTGTTTTATTTGTATTTTTTGTATTACAGATGATGTGAGATAATGAGAGGACAGGTAACGCAATAATTAGCGCCTTCGTTTTTTTTGTTCCGAGTCACGATCGAGGCAGCATCCGCATTGTCTCCACTTCATCTCGCGCGCACCCAAAGCTGGGGCTGAAGGAGTGTGACATTTGTGTCGGTGGCTTCGGATGCAGCGTGCGCGTGGTGCGCGTGACTCAACAATCAGACTCAGCAATGTTTGGAACACAAGGCTGAATGTTTATGTTCATCTAAGAATGAAATATGTAAATGTCCAGTTGTTTAATAGGATCATCTTTAATCACCTTAGTTATTTGTGATTGATTGATTGATTGATTGCTCTTTCACTATTCCGGGCAGTCAGAATCTGATAAGCGTGAGTGAGCAGGGCGCATGTGGTGTTCTCTGTGCTGGGCTGTGAGACATCATCAGCAGCCATCACTTGCTGCTGCACAGCCTCCTGTGCCCATGGTGCCGGGTGCTCCTCCGTGACCCCCCCCCCCCCCCCCCCCCCCCTGCACTGAAGCCAACTCTTCATCCGTCAGCTGTCTTTGTCGGCCTGATGTTCACCATCAGGACGCAACAATGGGACCAAGCCACGAAGCAGGAGGCTCACAAAATGAGGCCGCGGCCGTCACACCGCACGGGTTTAGGATGCAGGGCGTTATACGTGTCACAGAAATCAGCAAATGACAAATAAGCAAATTGATTCACTATTTATTGCCCTTTTAGATTCATATTCTGGTTTGTGAAATAATACAATCTATTGGTTTTGTGTTCAGGGACACAAATTGCTTCTTTTTTTTTTTTTCCCCCAACGTTAAAATAAAACTCAAAACCCAACAAACTCAACAAAACCACTTTGTCGAGTTAAGGATTCATCATGGTTGAGCTTAAACTAAGGCAAGAAAACCACAAACGGTTAGATCCACTACCATTTTGAACCCCGGTCCACCGGTTGACAGTCCTGCTTGTCAGACCCATCCACCTCCGCTCGTCTTTTTTTCATATTATGAAGTACATCACTTGCTCCGACTGTTGTGTCCTCACATGGGTGCATTTCATTTGTGTCTCCACCACGATTAAGCAATCCTAATTGACTTTCCATTGGCATCATTTTCGCACGAATACAAAACTATGACCAACAAACTGGTCATAGTTCGAAGCGTAGTGACGGTTATTAATAACCAGATAGATATAGACACCTGAAAATATCAGTAATGATCCTTCATTGCATAGGAACATTTTGAATGCACAACTACACTGCAAGTCCAGTCAAAGATAAACCAGGACGTCTGTAAACTGATAAATAAGACCCAAGCTCTTACAAACCTGCATTATCTGTGAAAACCAGGCCCCGAATCTGAAGTATGTTCAGTATTTTCATCAGGTTTGACCAGAATGAATGACGGTGACCAGACGACACACAGCGTCCAATCAAGCGTTGCTCCACTCTGATTGGCGGACAGAAGTAGGCGATATCGCCAACTCAACGCGTCCAATCACGCCTTTCACTGATCTGGATTCACGCTGCCCACTGTTTGATTTTTCACCATCTACAAAACGGTCAACGCGGCGGGGCACAGTCATGTGGGGGACTTTCAACCAATGAGGATCAATGAAGGCAATTAGAGAAGGCAGCTGATTGGCTCCAGCAGCCGACGGAAAGGAAACAGACCGGACGGGAAAAAGGACAGGCGATTAGCGGACTTCAAAGCGGTGTCGCACAGATCAAACAGAGCAAAGGCAGAACCTCACGTGTCCTGTTAGTACCGAATTGTGTCGTGGAAAACACGGCTCGTCACACGCACTCCTCTGTAATGACGTTTGTTTTTCTGGTGACAGAGAAGGAGGAGGTGAGACAAAGCGGTTTATCCCAGGAGAAATATTGACACATGGACAAATCAAAGAACAAGGTTTCCTGCACTCCGAAAGATACGTCTGAAAAACAATATTCAACCGGAGCCGGCTTACGGAGACACATTTGTCTTACAGTGACAACAAACAGAGCTTGGATTACATTCCTTTAGAATAGTCAGCCTCACATTATGCTGCCTTGAGAGCTGCCGTGTGCAAAAAGACATTTTCTGGATCCATGTGTGCTGCCCTTTTCTCTTTCACGGCCTGTCTTTGCACTTTTCGAGGGGAAAAAACAAACGGGCGGCTCGCTGCATTTGAAATCGACATTGTGTACGAATTTCCCCAAAATTTATAGCAACGGCGAGCTGACACCGCGGTCGTCTGCCGCGGCTCGGCCCGCTGCGCTTTGCCTTCAGCTCACGGCGAACCTGTGTGGGAAATCAGCGAATCAAGCGGGGATCATAGTCAGGATTAAGTACTTCAAAACTGCTCTGCGTCAAAAAAAAGCTCTAATCTCTCCATGTCTGACCCCCCCCCCCCCCCCCCATTGTCCGGCACTGAGGTCTTAAACGGCTCACTGTTATCCTCCTAAATGCCCCCCCCCCCCCCCCCCACCAACACACACACACACACACACACACACACACACACACACACACACACACACACACACACTCTTCATATCATAGCTGTGTCCTTGTGCCACGAGCCAAGATATGAAATCCAATTAGGACGCGGCAGCAGATTTCGTGTGGGCCTGAGCTCCGGGGGTCTCGCCTGAGTTTAACAATGAGTTTAACAAGGCCCGCGTGGACGTTCATGTCCTCGCCGGTCCTCGGACGTGTCAGGTCCACCCACATGCAGATCACAGCTGTGGACAGGAAGAAGCCGTGTCAGTGTTATGGATGTCATTATCCTAGAAATGTAGTCGTTGGTACAAATATCAGACGTTTCATGATCCTTGATACCTGGTCCAAGCCCGGGTAAAAAAGGTTAAATAATAAATCCCCTGTACTTCAACATAAACTGCTTTGTTACCTTTTTGCTTTCTGGTATTTGTCAGGATGTTATATTGCTTCAAACACCCGTATTCATTCAATATTTATCCGGGACATAGCGAGTGCCGTCAGGTTTTCGTAATTTTTTTTGAATCAACTCGGTGGCGGAGCGTCGGTTCCCGTGACATTCCTCCTCGCGACGGGAGGTCGTGTCAGAGAAGGTGCAATAGTTCTCGCGCTGCGCTGCGCCGCGCCGTCGTGGCTTTACACCGATCGTACGCAGCGCGGATCTCGACAGGAAGTCTCTCTGAAGTGTGACTTACGTGTGATTCATGTAAGTGCAAAGGACTTTTTATTTTTTGAAATGCCAATTTTAGGATCCTGTTTCAAGATGACAAGCGAAAGTACATCTGAGCGTGCGGCTGTGTCTGACACCCACTACCTTCAAGGCATTTATAGTCACATCATCGCTTTTAAGGTTCTTGAGTGACAAAAAAAAGCCCGCGGCTGAAAATTACAGTGACATGAAGTCTTTAAGCAGCGGGCACAACACCGTCTATCATGAAGCCAGATGTTATGCTCGATAAAATCTCTACCCCGGCAGGGGAAAAAAGTACAGTTTCAACATACAACTCTGTGTCTGACAAGCTGCGTATGCACAATTCTGACTTTGTGCGGACGGAGTTACAGCTCTGTCCCACAATGCAACTAGATTGCAGACAGTTAGGTCGCTGTGTATTGATAATGATAACAACTTCATTTATAAAGCACAAAAAAAAATATATGTTTTACAAAGATATGAAAGCAGAAATAATTCAATAAGATTAGAAATGATACAGTTAGGAATGTGGGTCAAACATAATTGCGTTGATGTATAGAATAAAAACAACAGTTCAAGAAAATACATACCTGAAATAATACTTCATCATAATATTGACTATTTATGCTCTCATACATACATTTATGTTTATGGATGTTGACACACAACATCTCTCCTCCTGCAATGATTTCATAATTCTGTGCAATCGATTCATGATTCAGTTTACTTCTCACTGTCGCGTGTCTGTCAGGACAGGAAGTAGTGAAGGAGGGAGGGATTTCACACCGCCAAAGAATCACACGGACCCTTCATCAGCTGTTTGCACATCAATACTTCCTGCTCCACCAGTTTTCACACCTTTCAATGAATAAAATGACAGCGAGGGAACGATCACGTCGATTGCCTGGCAACACCAACGAGGCTCTCCGACAGGCACAGGTGGCTAATTATAGCATTGTTATTATCCTCCATTCATGATCATCATCATCATCATCAAACTTCTGAGAAGTGATCAGTGATTTAGTTTTTATCAATCAGCAGTCTTTAAAGGCTCTCCACTCGATATTCGGGTTAGCCACCGTTAGCTCTGTTAGCACTGCTAGCTGTTGAGAGCCGCGTGAAGGCGATGGATATGTTCTGAATTTTGAATTCAGCACCTTTTAAATAGGGCTTAAAAATAAAGAATCACATTCAAGTACGTATAAAGAGGCTTTTAATGTAGCCTGCTGAAAAAATGAATATGTAAATGAGCTCTCTAATTTGACAGATCGCTGTGTAATCTGTGAAATTAGCCATCAACCTAAATGAATGAGGTGAAAGATGGGAAGTTGCGCTGAATCTTTATGCATCATTCCCACATACATGTGATCCATACTTCAAAGAGGAGGGCCTCATCAGTGGATTCGCTTCACGTCGTGCCGTTTAGCTCCACGCCTTTTCTTGGCTAATCATCATTTTGAAGCGCAAATCCAGTTAGATAGCTTTTGTGAGAGCTAATTGAATCCCGGTTTATCAACACTTGTGGGTTGAGTAAATGGTGACTCTTATCTGAAAAATCAAACTACGTACGACTACAACTACTTGCTCTGCATTGCGTGGGCTTCTCTGTCACGTAGTCAGTCCATGAAAACCGCCTGTTCTCAAAATAGAGCTTTATTTATTTATTTTTTTGGTCGCTGGAGATATATTCGGAGTTGGAACACTGACGTGCTTTGATCCAGCTCAAAGTGAGCCTTATACTTCAGATGGAGTACTTTGACAAGTTCCTATGTCGCGGTTGAAGTGGAAGCCACTCACATTTTCAAAGACAAGTAATGAGGACGACGCAGATCTGCAATCAAACTCTGTCCTGAGCTGGGGGGGGCAAAACCCCCCAAACAAGTCTTGGATTTAAAATGTCTACTGTCACGTCTGCCTCTGAAGCATCAGTGAGGTCGCTAAACGGTTTAATGTGCCACTTTGTCCAGCTTTTAAAGTGTTCGCCTTCAATCTGGCAAACGCTGAATCCCAGTAGAAATGCCACGTACTCAACAGCTCCGGCGACGCCGGCTAGATTACTGCTAGTTGCTCTGTATTGCGTGATGTGTGTGTGTGTGTGTGTGTGTGTGTGTGTGTGTGTGTGTGTGTGTGTGTGTGTGTGTGTGTGACAGAAGACAGGAAAAATATCAAACGATGAAGAATATTCATAAAGACAAACGGCGATAGAATATCTTGTCTCGATAAAGACAAGTATGGAATTGGGAAACATCTCGACATTCATTTATATTTCACATTGTATGTTCGTACACAACAGCTTGCTCAGAGTTTGTTTTTTAAAAACCCTCTGAGGTTTTTTGTTTTTTTTTTCTTCTTCCTATCGCTGGCAGGGAGACCAGGATTGTTTGCGATCGCTCTGCCAGCACGCAGCAGCGATAGCTCTCGTCCCCGTAACTCAGCGCCCTGGATGCTGGACAACTCAGCCCCGGCGGGTTATTGAACCTGCGAGGCGTTCCCCTGTTCCCAAGATCTATCACATAAACAGTCTTTAAAAACTGCTCGGGACGGGCTGGCTCTGCGAGTGATAGATTGGGGGAATCAGCCTCATAAGAATGATTGCATTGGCTCTCCGGTTGCCGAGTCTATAAATTATATGGCTGTGCCCGGCCGATCTCAATGCATCCTCCCATCTGAGTACATGGCTCACTCCCGGGCCTCGAATATGTGATGGATGCGTCGCTAATTTGTTTTGTACTTGAGACGTGTCTGCCGCTCATTTGCATGAAGCAGAAGGCTTATTTGTCCCCTGTAAAGAACAATGTGAGCCGCCATTTTCCCAAGCCGTGCGTGTTAGACTTGCGCTCGTGGGTCCTTTTAGACTTCCCTTCTTTGAAGATATGAAGACGAGACGAGACAAATTGGTGTTTGGTGTGAGAGAAAAAGAAGCAATCAGACACTCACAAGGTAGAAAATAGTACATTTCTGCATTTTACCAATGAGGCTCAAAGCACTTCACGATTAATGGTTAAAAAAACCCAAAAAATCGCTCTCTTTTGAAAACACAATCAGGAAGATTGATGAGTTCGTTCACATGCCGCTGAGTTCGTCTCGTCTTGTTTTTACTCTGAGAGAGCCACGCAGGAGAAGACGCCATTTAGATGCAATTTAGAAAGTTCATTAAAACACAATGGGGAGAAAGTAAAGTCTTCATTCATCGCCGTTACAAACATTCTGTAAGAAGTTCTGATGAAGTACGGCGCGTGAAAGTCATGAGAGATTACGCCGGAGCCAAATGGGCTTCAGAGCCCACTGTGCGGTGAAATTAATAAGGGTGAATGGATCACGGAGTGCCGGTAGAATGCACTGAATCCTGAGGTGCAGAACAGGATAGGTAGTGGAGTCCTCACTGTGCCACAGATGATGAAAGGCCAGTAATCAGCGAGACTCACAGGAGGGATGTCGCTCAACAGCTCAGCCGTCAGGGTGCACTCAGTGTTTCAATTGACAAATCTGGGCATATAAACAAGAGTTCAATTCTTGTTTGCTTTATTAAATCCTCCCCATAAGATGGACTTTATATCCCACAAGTGTTGGTTGTATATGTTGTTGTTTACTTTATTTTTTAGTCTTTCATGCTGTGTCCATATGGACGAGCCATATGTCTTGTCTTAGCTGGTTCTCTTGATTGTAGAGCAAAAGCTTAGAAATGCCTTCTCCTTAAAGGGATAGTTTGGGTGTTTTGAAGTGGGGTTGTTTGAGGTACTTCTCCACAGTCCGTGTAGTAGTAGACGGTACACGGCGGTCAGCACGGACCCAGTTTGTAGAAACAGACAAGAGTACCAGCTGGAGAGCAGTAAAGTACTGCTGTGGGCAGGGGCACCTAAAAAAAATGTATATAACATGTTTGCTATATTTACAATATTTGATCTGCTTTACCTTGCTGTCAAACTGACCTTTCCAATAGGGAACCAAAGCTGCTATCTACAGTATGCTCCCTTCAGACTCCATTGACAAAAAGCAGAAATTTGACCTCACAGAACACCGAGGTTGGGGTTAGTTTGGTTTTTACCAAAGTCACACAATAACAGAAATGAACTAACCGACGGAGGCAGCAACTCCCGTGTTCTAACAGTTAAAAAAAAAGCTTATGTCTCTTTCTAAGCTCACTGGTAGAGCTTAGAAAATCTTCTAAATGTAGTGTGCAATTAGGTGAGCTTATTTTGTAGGTGTCTGAAATAGGGTTAGCTGCTGCCCCCGTCCACAGCAGTGCATTGCTTTTCTCCAGTGCTGATACTCTGTTTAGCTAATACACTGACTGTGTATAAGTACCTCATACAAAAAATCCTAACCATCCCTTTAATACCATTTTTTTCAGAAGCATTTTTACAGACGTTTTCTTTGGGGTCTCAGGTGAATCCCAGACTTAAATATACTGAACATTTTGAAGAAACCCAAATTCTGTCTGGGAATAAAACGTTTTTGTACCGGGACACATTGGGCAATTCATTTCATGACAACGTGTATTTGTTAATATTGAGTAGAAGTATTGTGTTACCCACCAGACAAACGGGGCTGAAGACACAACCTCCTCAAAGGAGGTAGAAGATGAGGAGGACAGCTTGGATAATGTCTGCTCCATAGCAGCTTGAGGAAGACTTCACGTCAGCTCCTGGTCGGTTGAGCTCGACGTCACCGATGTTAAGAGTTTTACTGTTCTGTTATCTTTGTGGAACAGCTGGCAGACTAGAACTTGGTGAAGTGAGGGCACGGCCCTGTGAAGCCTCACGCAGAGAGGAAGGAGCGCAACCTGCAGCCTCAGCTGCACATATTTCATGTTGACACAAAGGAGTTCAGTGAGATTTGACACTTTAGAGAATGTGCTGCTGCAGAAGCTGCCACTACAAACACTGACGGTAGTATTCCTGCTGTCACTATTGTCCATAGCTAGAAATCTGTTATTTCAGTCACGCTTATAATCCTCTTCTCAAGATAAACGTCAATATAGTCAGTAATATCAAGGAGTCTTTGTAGTAGATGTTAGGCAATGCTAAAGAGCCGTTCTTTGTTTCACTGTTTTGATGGAGTTATATTGGAGGGAGAACATGGAAATAACCTGCATTATTATGAGCACATTAGCTTGCCAGCCTTGCCTCGGTTTCCATAACAAAAACAGTGAACCCCCTGATGAGTGAGAACAGAATTTGAATGTTTTATTCTAATCAGCATCAGCAGACTAAAAACTAAGTGCATTTGGGCTGAACTATAACTACCGCAGGGCGCCACAGTAATGGTTGCCAGGTTGCCATTGGCAACCATTTTGAGATACAGGCAACCAATTCTTGGCCTTCGGTCGCCATCGGTGGCAAGCACTTTTTGACAGGTTAAAAATAGGCAAAACATGCAGGGCAAGGGAATCAGCTATCCAATGGTCCCTTTGGGGCCAATGGGTCTGTGGTGGGAATCAGCTTAACCCCAAATTGCTCTTCGGTGTGTGAATGTTCTGTGATGGGCAGTTGGCACTTATGGTCTGCAAGACTAGACCAGAAAGGCACTATACAAGTACAAGTTCATCCATCCTCTACATGTACTTGTACATGCACTACTTGTAGTTTGTATAGCAGAAACTAAGGGTGGACGCGTGAACTAATAACACTTATGATTCAAATTCTGTAAAGTATATCAGATAAAACACAGTCACTGTAATGAAGCTGTTGTTCTTTTATGGTTCATTTTCATTATCAAGCTGACTTATAACTGCATAGTATCTTAATTGCTCAAAATATAAGGTGAAAGCTGAAAATTGCAAACACTTGCGGCAAACAAAAACTGATGCCTGGTTGCCAGGGTGGCAGCTCTGTGCTGTGACCTCTTGTCAAATGTCACATAAAGACAGTATCATGTGGAAACTGCATCAGCAGTAATTAACACGGGTGTCGATATGATTCCAGGTTTAGACTGAGAGGCATCTTTCCCTCTAAGGACGTCCCGTCACGCGTTAGCTAGCTTATCTTAGCTCTGCGGAGTGTTTTAGCATCTTTTAGCTCGTTGTTTCGGTTTTAAGGCACTCAACTATTCTGTTTTGGCTCATTCTTACCGCTCTCATCAGCTTTGTTTACAGCCACAGCAGGCAGCTGTTTTTAGCGCTGTATGCTACCGCTACAGACACAGTTAGCGACTAGCTAGTGAACGAACATTTAGCAATTAAAAGTGTCGATATTTTCCTCAGGACCAGCGAGAAGAACAGTGAATATTGGAAAGAAATGCATAAATGAACATAAATTAAAATGAGTGAACACTTACTTTCAAGGACATTGGTCTCCTGTGTAAAAGTCCTGTGTTCGTTTGACCTGTCCACCACACCAACGTCTTTTTTCCACTGACTTTTTCAGAATATCATTAGATGCGTATTTGTGATACGTCAAAAACAAACGAAATCTGCAACAAAATTTGTTTCCCACAATGCAGTTTTGTTGTAGGGGAATGTCATTTTAGGGAGATACGTGGATGATGCACTACGTGTGCACTGTGATCATGTTGTTATTACGGCTGAATCAACTGTTGTGTAGTTATGTAGGCGAGTTCATAGTGAAACAAAGAAGTTAAATGTGGCCATCCGTGTCGTCTTTACACTAAAACTTTCCACCAGTGAACAGACCTCAGGTAATGCGGCTAACACAACGCCACAGCAGCTTTAGCCACTCTCTCCAGCTTTCATATCCTGTATATGTCTATATTGGTGGCCTGGTTGTAGCCAAACCACAACTATAAAGCAGGAAACCATCTGTTCCACAGCCTGCCAGCAGCCTGTCCAGCGGCTCCCTGCCTCAACTGTGCCAAGTGTTTTTAAGTTTAAAGCTTAGGCGGACATTGGCACAGTGAATACATAAACCATCACGCCCCTATGTGCCCTAAAAGTCTTTGGGGTAATGTTAAATACCTTTTTTTTTTTTTTTTTAAAGAAGAAGTGTCCTCCGTCTCCCTCTCCTTTATCCAGTTGTCACAGTTTATCATCCGCGGCCCTTTAACCTTTTTATAAGTACTCCACTTTGAATGCTCATTAATATTCCAACAGGAGGTAGGAACCCTAAATATTCGGTTTGAGCGGCGGCATTATGTAAATATCACATCCTATTCACAATAGCCTTCAAACACAGATGAAACGCTTCACACCAACCTTCTCTCTTTCTCTTGTATGTCTCCTGCAGTACAGTACGCACAAAGCTCCGCTTTAATCACTACACAAAATATATATATATATATATATATATATATATATATATATATATATATATATACACTGTTAGTATTCATGCCGGGACAAGATCCAAACTTCCATCACTATTAGCTAATAGTGTATGTACAGTAGATGGACTCTCTAGAAGGAGGCGGTGGAGAATGAGTTGAACCAGAGGAGAGAAACAGGCATCAGCATGTGTTGAAATATGAAACATTATATAATATGAAAATCAGTGTTACTGCAGGTAACTTGCCAGCGAAGCCACCGGGCCACCTGGGCTTTCAAATGACGGTCTCCTGGCGTTAAAAGACATTTGCCTTTAATTCAGAACGCGAGTGTGGGCCTAAAAGGCATGCTTTGACATTTCAATTTGCCTTTGTACTTTACTGAGCTACGCGGGGTGGAACATGTTCTTTTCTTTTTCAATCCCTCTATCTTAAAACAGAAATGGGTTAAAATCCAATACAAAGTGATTAAAAAAAAAGATAACACTGAGACCGATCTTAAATGTCAAGTTAGCCCTTTAGGATGCAACCCCCCCCTCACATTGATCACATCTGCCTCGCAGCTTGCTGCAGACGTTGTAGATCAGTAATTGCCCGGGAAAACTTCTAACTTTTTATTGTTTTCCTCTTTTCGTTTCCGTTTCATTTCAGCGAGCGTCTCCCTCTTTATGAGAACACACGGGGCTCTGTTTCCCTCAGCGTGGGCACATGTGGGAGCGCCGGTTCATTGAAAATGAACCGCCGGTGGCGCCAAAGCGACAGTAGGGGGACATTACAGCAATGCATTGCAGAAGACGAGCAAGCAAGGAGATGACATAGTCAAACTTGAAGCAGCGTTTCATGTATTAATGTGAGGAACGTCCGAGTCGCTCCGCACACATCTGATGTCTTCGTTCGGGAGGTTCAGTGGACGCCACGCGCTTCCTGTCCGTCATTATTTATTCACTTAGTCTCTTTCCATTGCACTTTCGCTTTGATCGGAACGCCAATGTTTCCACCTCAGCCAGGTGTAAAACACTTTTTTATGAGTGGAACTTTCAGCTGCAAGATGGGTGGATGGAATTGTAGCTTCAGTAAATACTGAAACTCTTATCCATGCTTACAATAGAGGCCGTCTTTTCCATTGAGCGTTCTGGATCAGGGGTGGGCGATGTGCGCCTCCTCCAGTGAATCGATGAGAACTCACAGAGGAGCTGACACACAAGTCCCAAACCTCAACAAGGCAAGGCAAGCCGATTGGGTAATCTAACTCCTCGTCAGGTGGTGGGTTCGAAATATTGCTTGTATGTAAAAAAAAAAAAAAAAACCAAGTAATCGTCTCTGAACAACCCAAATTTCATGCTAATAGTTGAACCATATTTGCTCCCACCTTTACCAGCTGCAACACTGAAGTGGTGAACACAACAATGCACCAACAGTCCAAAATAAGAATACATAATAATCTGAAATTCTGCAAAATGTGTACTTTTACCACCGGTGTGTGAGTGGGTGTGAATGCTTCCATAGTCCTGATGCTCAGGGAGCAACCTTGCATATTATTGATTATTTTCAAGCTCCTTTTAAGCACATTACCAATATTTCATTATTCCATTGCATGGATCTGTTTTCCACCATTGACGACTACCCATCATCCTCTGCTTTTAATGCTTTGTGCAGACTGAGGACATCTCAGTGACGTATTGGTATCTGATTTCTGCAATCACTCATGAGGACAGACTACTGCACAGAGTAATCTATAGGAGGTGGATGTGTAATGACTGTGATGACTGTAACACTGTTGACCTCGGGTGAAAACAAGCGTATGGAGGTTTAAAAATAGGAAAATCTACCCAAGAAAAGTTTCAGTATTGTGCAAAAACTAAGCTTGAAATCGGCTAGTAAATGTACCATTCAAACAGATCATTTACCTATATTAGTATATGGATATTAGAAAATGTTCCCATACTGACTCAAACAGCTGGATCTGGTATCCATATGTTCATTTTGTTTGAAAAAGTTAGTAAAGTAATGTTTAAGTCAAGCCCGATTGCTTTACACACAAACGATTGATCCCACCCGCTTCCACACGGCGAGGCTTACAGCTTATTGATTTATCACCGGTATCTGATCGGTACTCGCCGATACACAAAGCCCAGGTGTTAGTTCTGTCCCTGTGAAATCCTCCCTATGTGGACCTATGCAGACTCATTTGAAACTGATTTTTGATACTTAAAAAGCAGATCAAAGCCGTTTATGTGTATGGGAAGAGGAGGCTGGTTACAATGTTATCTCTTTGTGTAACATTAGTCAGACTTCATCCAAGCTTGTATAATGAAAGTGAAAAGATGTATTCATTTATGTGTGTGTTTCCACTGATGGTTAGAGATCACACACTCCTGACCCCCGCCCCCCCACGCACACACACAGTTTGACAGACCGAGAGCCGCTGGTCAAAGCAGAGCAGACGACCTGCAGCCGAAGCCGGCGCGATCCTCTCCCGTCTCTCTGAGGAGCTGTGTGGGAGGCCGTCTCGCTCCGCTCCGCTCCGCTCCGCTCCGCTCCGCTCCGCTCCGCTCCGCTCCTTGCTTCAAAACCGACAGACCCGATCTGTCGACAACACCCGGCGTCTGCTGGAAGGACGCTCTCTAAACAGAATAAGAAATGAACGCCGTCCCGAGCGGTTGTTGAAACAATGAGAGGCTTCCGGACATAGAAATCGTTCGGCACCAAGGACTGTTCCTCCTGCAAAAGACATTCTGGCACGTTCTCTGTACCGTGGTGTTTATTATGATGTTTTACTGAGAGAGAGAGAGAGAGAGAGAGAGAGAGGTGGGTGTTGATTGGTACTGCACCTTGGATTTAATGTGTGAAAACCTTGCCAATTAACAGTGGGTTTGAAATCTACTGCACTGCCTCAAGAGCCAAGTGAAACAGGGTTTTTGATCAGTAGCACATAAAACCATGGCTAATATATAAACAGGTTTTAAATGACTGTTTCGAATGTAATTTCTGTTAAAAAAAAAAAAACTTTATTTATAGATTTTTTTTATCTATTTTAATTGTAACTTTAATTTCCAAATGACAGAACCAGGACTTATTCAGAGGTTGTGTGATGGACCTGCTATTAAACCTTCAACATAATTAATAATAACACTTTTCAATCATTCGGCAGGAGTTTAATGGAAGCCAACAGTTTTTACCTTGGTCTCGGTTCTACTACCTGATAAGAGAGCTGGACCTCCAGTGCTTCGAGGCACCTGGATGTAGAATACATTTAGAGCGTCTTGCAGAGCCCCCCCGACTGGATAGTCACTGAACACAATAGGCTGGACTGTGAAATGAACGTATTTCTCATTGCCTCCGCTGTGGCCTGAAGCTTCCAAAAGAACTCTGGGGGAGAGAGAGAGAGAGAGAGAGAGAGAGAGAGAGAGAGAGAGAGAGAGAGAGAGAGAGAGAGAGAGGAGTTATTGCCTGAGTGTGTTGTGTGCGTGTGCTCCGTGTATTTGTATGTGTAAAGGGTCGTGCCGATGTGCCTGAGGAGGAAGCCGAGGAGCTCGCCCCGGTACCGCGGCGGAGAGAGGGGAGGGGCAGAGGTGTCAAAACATTAATGAACGGTCGTGTGTTGCTCTCCTCGCCGCTCCAGTGTGGCGACGGAGCTGCAATAATGGGAGAGACGCACATAATGAGTCGCCGCAAGAGGAGAAGTACACACACACACACACACACACACACACACACACTGCAGAGAAGCTGCAGGAAAATAGAGTTAGGGAAGAGAGCCGCTGGCCCCTGTTGGTTAGTAGAGGAAGGGGCCGCGCTCTGGACTCCTTCAGCTGGACTGCAGCTTGTTCCTCGGCCTGTTTTCCCTCCCTGTGTTGACAGGCGTTTTGGCTCACTCACTATCTCTTCTCTAGACATGCTACATAATGTTATTTTCAGTGGAAGTCAATGGGGCCACTGCCATCTATTTTCATGTAAGCGGTGCTTAAAGACACACTATATATGCTGGAAAATTATTGCTGAAAAGATAACAAAAAAAAAAAAGGTTGAAATATCGCACTGAATTGTGAACTCAGGCTGTTTTTCTTCAAATCATGGCTCCAAAGCGCACTGGAGACCACTTTATTATAACCCCTCCCCTAATATTATACAATAAGTAGAGCGCCTAGCGTGGTGCGCATGCCCCGCCCACAGTGCATGCTTGTTAACGTTCTGCAAAAGTAGCTTGCAGCAGTGAGGCGTGCCAACATGTTATACATACTGTAATTGTAATGTAATGAGAATAGTGCCTATTTTTTTACACGATCCTGAAACCTAAATTTCAGTCCTTGTCAATATTTTGATCATTTACATTTTTCGGATGGTGTAACACACATTTTCACGTGCGACTGCTCACATTCATTTTCGCTTAACCTGGACTTGAACGTGTTTTAGGTCAGTTTTATGCAGTTTGAAATGAACAAATATAATACTTTTGTCTGATTTGATGGTCTGCAACTGTTTGCAAAAGAGTTCTCCAACCACGGTTGGATTTATCACACCGATATAAATTAGAAAGATACGTTTGCTGCTTGTATTTCCACGTTTGGAACGTAGCCTGTGTATCACTCAACAGAGGAGAGCGTCAGTGTTGACGATACCGATGTTCAGAGGACATTCTGAGCCTTTGTAATATCAAAACAACATATTGCTCGTGCCACATGAAAAGAGGAATTTGCCACTCTTAATTTCTTGTTCTAATTCTATTTGGGATGAACATGTTCTGAGTTTTGGCATTACAGTTCCCATGTTGCACTGGGTGAAGCAAACAGCAAGTATAACGTTACCCTGTGGTCAGTTAGTTGCAAGCAAAAAAGTGCATCCTATGTTTCCTAGCCACTTGTCCTTGACCTAGATGGAAAGCGCCATGATGTGTGACGGTGGGTGTCATTTTCCCCCGTATGGTGCGTCTCTTTAAGTGTTGCTGCCACAAGGAAGTGTGAGACGGCGTCATCTCCTTTTCATCCATCCATGTTCTTTTAGATTGTATTTTTTACACTTTGTTTAATCTGTATCTTAAAAAGTCATGCTAAGTTAATGCTAGCAGTTCCTGCTTGCTCTGTAACCACTGACGTACACACAGCAATCAACTTGATCAATGTTTGGTGCACCGATCTGAGAGATGTTCATCATAACTGCCTTGATCAGGTTCAAAGGATTGACTCTTTTAATATTCAAATATTTAATAAATTGAAGTCGTGCTGTTTTGGTGTCCTAGGCTAAACATCCACTGGTGTCTCTGAGGGGATTAATCTTTTCATAGCCAATTGATTTCATATTTTAACGACATTTTTTTTCCAAAACAAAAACAGATTTCAAGAATTTGCGGACAATTACGTGTCATTTTTCTTTGCCACGCTCTTCCTTAACGTGTCCGCATTCAAGATAATGACTCGAGCAAAACTCCTCCTGGCTGATCTTTGTGCTCAAGTTCGACTTACAGTTAGACGCGAGGCGAGGCGAGGCGATGCGCGGCGCCGATCGGTCGGCTTTGAAGTCAACCTGGTGTCTGAGGCGTCTAAAAATAGCAACACCTTCAAGGTGGTGTTTGTTCCGTCCGACGCTTTGGTCTCGTCGGCACAAACGGCGGCCTGTACGGGATGTTCACTGAGCTCTAGACCGTTCTACTGTCTTCTCTATTTTTCTCTCTGTGGCTCTTTATTTGTTTTTTTTTTCTATCATTTGATACTGACATAAGAAAGTCATCGAGACAGAGGGACTCACTCGCGTCTACCCCACACTAGATAATCGCCCTGCCACGTGCTCAAGCTCCGAAAACGAGCCTAGTTCACGGTGCAATAGGCTTTAATGGCGGTAATAATCTGGAGCAGCACAAACCCGACAGGTGATGCAATTTCCTGGGCTTTTTTTTTTTTTTTTTTGCTTTTCTTCTAATCTGCTTTAATAGGATGTGAAGCTTCGGTTGTGCGTTAATCCCAGCGAACAGACCACGATCCTGTAGCACGCTCAAAGCCCGACTTGATATGACGGGGTGCTCGGCAAATGATTTACTTGGAAAGAGATTATTCCGCGCGCTGAAAGGTGACGTAAGTTTAGCCGAGGATTGTTTGTGCCGGCGCTCTGCTCCGGGATGCTTTGGGGGGTTTGACAGGGACACAACACCGGCTGTTCATTGGTATGCTGGATCCGCTCTGCCTGTCTTGCTATACTATAGAATGCATAGACTTTGTGACAAAGTTGATGAAGCATGCATTTTCATCACAGTGCCGGGGACACGGCTCCGAGAGTGTGTGTGCGATGGAGGCTTTTGAGCAACAGTGGGAAGAAAAAGAGGTCTGAGTGAAAACACAAGTAGCGCGCGCACACACACACACACACACACACACACACACACACACACATACATAAGTTGTTCAAACCGTGGGGAGCAGGAGAGGTGTATTTTGGGGGGGCGGAGGGAGAGAGATGAATCAAAGGGACGGTAATTGTTGTAATTTTGCCCGCTGATCAGGTTCCCGCTTACCAACGTGGTAAACAGTTGCAGTGGCTGTGACAAGCTGCTCGTGGAGACGATTAAGCTACTTTAAACCAATTAGCTCCAAATTGCCACAATTTGGGTACGAAAATCCTACTCCTCCTAACTCAACCTGAACACACGGAAATGCTACAAGTATTCGGATTCAGTGTGCATCACCGTCTCCAATGCCCCATTGTGAGTAAATCCATAAAAGTCCATAATTCTGCTCAGAAATGCCGCTCCTCATAGATCTCGAACTTGCGTCAGAATCATCACGTTTTTTTAAAGTTTTCTTCAGAGTCCAAAGTAAAGTGACAGCTGTCTGTACATCCAGGGGCACATGTCAAATGGGAACTGCTAACAGATCATTTGTGCTTTTAATGGTACCAAAGAAACAAGTCTCCAGTCGGAGCCCACTCACTGACCCACAGCATCCTGAATCCTCCTGTTTTACATCCTCCAAAGCATTATGGGGGGGGCCAGTTATCTGGATTTCCTTTGGACGGTCCTTTAATAGATTAATAGTCCAATAATCTGTCATTTATCTTAAACTGGAAGAATAATAAAGCAGCCTGGGACCTGTGCATACACACCGCTATCACGCTGTGTTCCAGTAGTCGCGGTTCAGAAGGATAGGAATGTGTTTTTTGTGTCGTAAGCTCCTCAAGTGACCCTCTCCTCTGGCGTGGAGCTGCTGCACATTCAACTCCAGCAGAGACACAGTGGGACTACTTAGGTGGAGGAATGATACTGTAATGCTTAAACAGCTGACTGCTGAGCGGGGCTCAGTAGCGGTGACACGCTGTGCCCCCCGTCTCCCACAACCAATAATTAAAGCATCAGAAGAAGAGCAGAGGATAGTGATTATTCGTGGCGGGTTCACGACGCTCTCTGCGAACGCTTTCTTCATCTCGTCGTGTTTGCTTGTCTCCTCACCGTAAATTATCCGCCGTCTGCTACGTGAGCGCTTCACCCTGCGAGGAACCCGCTCGCACTGGAAGACGTTAACGGCGTTACAGTATTTTTCCCTCC
Source organism: Cebidichthys violaceus (assembly GCF_023349555.1). Lineage (NCBI taxonomy): Eukaryota > Metazoa > Chordata > Actinopteri > Perciformes > Stichaeidae > Cebidichthys > Cebidichthys violaceus. The sequence goes on along the minus strand of NW_027176528.1, from coordinate 543,759 downwards.
TTTCGGTTCTGACCTTAATAAGGATACGGAGCAGCTGGGAAGCACTGCTCAAATATAGAGGCAAATAAAAAGAACATCTCGTAGTTTATGAATTTAACTCTCGTCCATTGCAACGTTCGTTCCTAGTCGGTGAGTGTAAAGTGTAGAAAAGTGGGAAGCTATTATTGGCCTTTTCCCGCCTTTTGCAGTCGCAGGGCAGAACTGTTCATGCAGCAAACTCACACCGGTTTGAACGAGAGAGCAGAAATCAGGCTGTCGGATGGCAGCGATGCCAAGAAGTTCAGAGAAAAGGCAGTTTTGCTCTCTCCATCGGAGTCGAGCCTTTATAAAGCTTTATAGACGAAAAAGAAGCTTGCACGCCGTTAGACACGATGTGAAAATGAATCATCAGGGCATAATCATCTCTAAGCTTTATAGAAAATGAAAGGGCCGCTGGAGATTATTATGTTGCTTACCTTATTGCAGTTTAGCATAAGAGATTATTCATTTATAATGTTGGGAACCAAATTTAGTTACAGACATCAAAGCTGCGTTCCGTGGATTTAACATATACATTTCTGCAAGTAATACCACGCATGTTGTGTGTGTTTGATGGCTCTCAGAGCGCTTCGCTAGAGTTGGTAATGTTGAAAAAAGTGCACTAGATTTTGAAAATGATCCAATGTTTAAACCCAGCCCAGCGTTGCCAACTCTTTTCCAGTTAAAGTAGCTAGCAGCATTAGCTCCTAAAGCGGGGAAATCTAGTGAGAATCCCGTCCCTTCAGGCCTGAGGAAATGGTGATATCGTCAGAGATTGGAGACTTCAAATTATAACTATTAATAAAGATGTAGAACAAAAGGGTCTAAAGGCTGTCGAACATGGACAGATGACGTAATGCGCACCGCGTGGACCCTTATGCTAAGCTAACGATAACGGTATAACGCGCAGTAAATGAAAAAGTTGAGGTTGCATTATGGGAAGTGTACAATCAAGTGTTTTTGGAGCTTGACCCATATTGGGGACTACATTTTCAGTCATCTGTCCCCAGGATCTTAATCACTGGAGCACCCCTTTAATACGAACAGCGTGGGTCACTGTAGGTAAATGGGATTACCAGAGCGTGTCCTATGATAGCCCTGTGACTGGATGCTGACCCGCTGGTGTACGCCGCCTCTCTTCCACTGATTGCTCGACTGGGCTCCAGACCCCCTGCGCTCTGAACAGGATATGTGGAGAATAGATGAATATTTCATATAGTCGTTGTTGCGTCTAAATCCCGTTAGCCGAATCCCCGAATCCCTGATACTTCAACGTCTTTTTACGTCTCCGGAGACCATATGTCCTACACAGAAACTGCAAGGAAAGATAATGATATTTCTTCCCCTAAAGCAATGAAAATAAAGGTGGGTAGATGGAAAATCATGCAGTGTACTAAAAGATAAGTCACAATGTCAGGGAAGCATACGGAATATTGCATGTTTACAGTAAAACTTGTAAAAATGAAAATATATTTTACAGTTTTTTGTTTATTTTACGTCAACATGTGAAAGGGAAGCAACACCGATATTCATTTCCAGTCACTCTGAGCAGATTTGAAGTAAAATTGAGCAGACTGGTCACTGTGGTTCAGTACCAACGTTTCCTCCCACATCTCACCTACTCATTCACACTCACACTTTGTAACATGAGCTAAAAGTCAAAGAGAACCCCCCCCCTCTCCTCCCCTGCAACTTTGTGATTTATAGTTGCCATGGCTTTGACTTATTTATTTATATTCTCCGAGCTGCTGGTAAACCTGAGAGGTGACGGGGGAGGGAGGGACGGAGAAGCAGTTTGACAAATGGTCCGTGGGAAAAAAACGGACACCTGAAAGGCAATTCCAACGGGTGAGAGACGGATATTGGCCAGAAAATAAAAACGCCTAACTCAGCTCAGATAACACCTCAATCTGTCTCTTAAAGGAGTGAGAAGAATGGAGCGATAGTTCCATTAAGGGGCACAACCGATTCCTTTCAATACCTCTCCAGAATAAGTGGGCTTCCGTGTCCCCTTTTCTGAATGTCGGTTGGTGTCTGTTGTCGCCGCCGCTTGGACCGACAGTCAATACGGGGGGGGGGGGGGGACCGGGCAGAGATGGATTGGTCGCCAATAATCGCTTTCCTCCAGGATGTGCTGATTACCAAGCGCTGCAAATTGAATGCAGAGAGCACACAGCGGTGCTAATATGTGTTTCCAATGGCTCTACGCCTGCAGTGAGACAGAAAGCAGATAGATGTTTGGGACCGTATTGCTGCGTGTCTCCTGCTGTTCGCATAAACAGAACTGCTGCTGACTGATATCATCTGTATCAAATGCAAAACATCAGAATAACCACATCGTTCTTTCATTCATAGGCCCCTGTGCAATTTCCTCTTTGTGTTTGGGCCTGTTTATGTGAAAAAAAAGGTGAGAATCGCACGCATAATGAGCAAGCCCTTCTGTGACGGGCTTTCCTTTCAGACGGGGTAAATACAGTATGCGTTGGTAGGTGAGAACTCCCTGCTGCATGTGTACAGTACTGTGTCACTTCAGAGGATCTGTTGTTGCTTGTTCTTTATTGCGATGGCGTCGTGTGTGTGTGTGCAAAGCACCCGGCTCATGCATTACCTTCTGCTGGCCAGCAGAAGTCAGCATCGTCCTACATAACAGACCAGCGGCGCAGGATCGGCCTGCACAGGCAGAGAGCAGCGACTACCGACTGACAGAATGGTACAGATGGAAAGACTGTATTCATTTCAAATCTTTGATTGAAATCTCCATCAATACATATGCAGTCCCTTATGAACAACCCTATGAGTGTGCAAACAAATGTGTCTCTCAGCTAACTTGTCTGTTAAAACTAGTATAGTGTAGTATAGTATACTATAGTATAGTTCATAGAAATTCAATTGATTTGTAAGTTGTCTGTTTGACTACCATATTTAGCCTTCATTGAAATTAGTAAATACAAATAATTGAATGCATTTCAATGGGTGATTTAAAGCTAGCATAGCCACAACAAATGCACTATAGTCAGATGCTAAAATAGCAGTTTGGCCAACTACTCCGTTGAAGAATGCTTATGAAACTTATCCTGACCAGTTCATGGCGGCTAACGTTAGCTAACGCATTCAAACCGTATGATACATGTTGCTGAGTGACTGACATGACTGAGTCAGCTACACAGCAATAGCAAGGCAGTTTGCTGACTTCTCTGCTACTGTTAGCATTTAGCATTATCCCGCCGTTTTCGTCTAGCTAATAGTAGCAGGTCTCGTTTAGTTCCCCCCCCCCCCCCCCCCCCCCCACCCATGATGATTGATTCTATTTAGCTGTTGCCTCATTTATGTGGAATCAAAAATGAATAACCAGAAAGTCAGTTCATCAAAATTGATTTTTACTCATTCTCTTAGCCCTACAATTTCCCAACAATTAGCTATAAATTGAAATGTCCATAAAAATACAACTTGTTATATGATTAAGACGGCCTGTGACAGGTTTTATTAATGAGGCCCACCAACGATGTCTCATTACTGGTGGTAATACAGGTTTTGCTGAATTGTGACCAGAAGCTGAAGTTTTGTTTGTTGCTGACAGCTGTTTGGAGTCGTTCCTATAAGTTCATTAAATATGATACGTTAGCTCCCTGTAGCTATCGTACAGCAGCAGGATCAATATATGTGTATCGGTGAGAGAAGTAGGCTACTGTGGGTATTTACTGTGGTTCTCTTTTTGTCTTGAGTCTTGCTGGAGTAAAATATATCTAATTAAAAAAAAGTGTAATATTATCAGCTACAGGGTGAGCAGTTGGCATCAATGATGAGCAAGTTTAGTATGAAACCACTTTAACATAAAAAATGGATTAGTTATCAACCAGCAAACTACTTCATGATGTATTAATATGACTCCGCTATGACTTCTCATGCCTCACCTCACCAGAACCACCTTCATTAACACATTCATGCTATGTAACCTTATGAATATTAATGTTTGGGAGGGAAAAAAAAGTGTTTCATTTGATAGTTTGCATGCATAGATTGGAGCCTTTGCGAGAAAAACTAATCATAGCCAGGAAGCACCAAATTGCACAAAAAATAATTCCAGTTTAAAATGTGTTATCATATATCATATGATTTATAAAACAGTTATCAAAACTCCACACTCTGCCCAGTGTAGCATACATGTAAGCTGTTTGTTTGTCTATTGTTAGAGAGCAGAGCATCCGTAAAGACTTCTACCCTTGACTGCTTTTACATTTCAAGCAGACACAAGCTGAATGTAAAATTCTGAAGACTGAATGTAGAGCAATGTCACAGTTTTCTAAAATTGAGGAAAAGAGGAAGGTGAAGGATGAGGTGTGATACTGCAGTTATGGAATCTGAGGGGATTCAGCTATATCCTGCCGATATACGGCAGGAGAGAATCAACTCCAGAACCAAACGGTGTCACATCGCACAATGAAAGTCGATAGGAAACCTCTCACGCAGTCATGGGATCACCCTGTGGGGTTCACACCTTGAGTTCGGTGTTGCTTCTAGGCCTTGCTGTCCGACACACACACACACACACACACACACACACACACACGTGTTGTCTGCCAGTGTAATCTCACACTGTCAGCGTGCGGAGGAATTCATCATCAGTGGGCGGGGCTAATGAGAGGCCACGCAGAGACCCCTCCTCCTGGCTTCATCATTACTCCCACCAGTGTCCGCCGCTAAAATCAATACCCGATGCTGTAACGCAGCAAGATGGAGGACTTCCTCCCCGAAAATGTTTTCCCCCCTCGACTTTTACACAATAGAGGACACAGCAAGTGATCCGGCCCTTCAGAATCACCGAGGATGTTTGGAGTCGAGATGCAGGGCGGCGTGATGAATGGGAATAGTTTCACTCCCCTCTGGCGATCAAAGTGCAGGCATCGCTGCTTGTATATTCACGCGGCCCCTCAGATTGCATCTCAAAGACGAGATGAAAAGGATCCATCTTCATTTACGGCTCCTCGTATCTGACTGGGCGGTTGTGTGCGTTCAATTGACCTGTTCATAATGTTATGAATTTATATAAGGCTATCTCTCAGAATGAGTACCTATCTGCAGTCCCCCGTGCTCAGGTCCGCCTCTCATCTTTCACATATCAGTGTAATCAGCGAGTACAACGCTGACATTCAGAGCCTTGACAGTGAGACAGCGGGGACTCCTTGGCATACTAAATTTCAGAGAATATGAATACAAAACAATGCTCCGAGGCTTGTGATGCATGGTTGTGCATAATTACACAACACAGGTTTTTTTCTCTCAGAGGCGCTCCTTATGTCTGGAAAATGTCCTTCCTTTTAATGTAGTTGTTTTATCCAGGGGGCTTTAGTAAGATGTCTCCACACATCTGTTTATTCAATGCAAAAAAAGAATATGAATAAGGTTGGGGTTATTGTGTATTTTTCTTATTGTCATCAGATCCCATGAAAAGACCCAAACCAAACATAAACAAGATTTATTTGCGTATCCAAAGTCTAATATATCGCCTTCCTTTGTGCCATAGAACGCCATTGTTGTTCTAAAACTATTGAAAACACACCAATGAGCCTCACTGTTGCTCTGGGCGACATGTTTCGTCATCACCATGAACATACACACTGTAGTTTATGTTGACTCAATCCCACATACGCCCTCCTGCTGCCTAAAATACAAAATCATTGGCGTATCAAATCTGGATTAATCCGCCGCTTAAAATAGTCCCGAACAAATGCCCTAATTGCTTCTTTTCGAGTAAAGTGCTAAAAACTACAGTGTCCAGCCTTTAAAATCTCATTTTCCAATATTTACGTCTTCAGTAAGAACAAATCAAAAATACAGAATAACATATCTTTGAAAGGTACCCAGTGTAGCTTTTGACCATGCACTTGCGGCGCTATGTATCCATTGGGTACCTTTACTGCTGAGCGAATTCTGCCATCCAAGCCATTGTTTTTATAGAGATGAAGTCCCCTCACCAGTTTGGTATTCAATCAGGTGTCTCTTACTCTTGTCTTTACTTTGTCTTGGTCTTGAACATTTCTCTATTTGTGGTTGCCATAGACCTACTAAAATTTTTCCGCTATCATCCACAACCGATTGTGATCGCGCCTGTAAACCACCAGTAAACCCATTAGTTCCTGCGTCACGCTGCCCTTTCAACACACAACTGAAGTCTGTGTGTTGCTGTGAGGAAACCTTGAGGCGTCCAATGGGAAAGAAAATAGAGTAAAAAATCCGAAATCATATTGACTTTCATAATTACAGTGTTGTTGTGTGGGAGATTGGTGGCATTCCCCTCAATGTGAGGACAAAGATAGGCATGTCGCTGTGCTGCTGGTATGCCTGTAGCTACCGCTAACACTTCTGTTCAAGGCCAAATCTGCTGACGCATGGACCCGAGCTAAGTGCAATACATTCATTTAGGGAATTCCTATTCCACTCTTAGAATAGCTAATGGGGATTTAGAAAAAAATCGCAAAATAAGTTGATGGCACCAAAAATTCCATTTGTTCCTTGTTCCAAAGACTTCTACACTAGCCTCTATGAAAACAGTGATTGGTGCATGGTCAGAGCGAGCCAGCAGTGGTCAGAAGGGATATACGTTAAATAAAGCAAATACTGTATATGAAAGTGACCAGCCATATTGACTTATTCATCAAAAAGAAGTTTTATTGGTGTCTGGAGCTTGGCAGGGGTTCGGATCAGACGCCGGTGCCAAAGTTAGCTTGAAGCAGAGTGTTGATACGCCAGTGTGTGTGTTGGACAAAAAGTCAGACTGCCCTGGGGACACAGTGTTATTCGTGGTGCCTACTGGAAAAGCCGATCCACTGGTCCAGCTCTTTTTACAGTGGGGATGGAGAGATGACGTATGTGTGGACGGCATCGGGTGTCTTTGATTGAAGGTGTTGCTACAGCGGTTTCAAGAACTCTCGACGGGAAGACTACAAGGGGCCATCTGGTGGATTTTGTGTAGTCTCACTTTGGCTGTAGCTGGTCTTCAGATGATGCAAAGAAGGGATGAAAGGCCTTGCCGTTGTCAGCTTGTATTGTTAACTGGAAGAAGAAGAAGAAGAAGAAGAAGAAGCACAGATGCTGTCCTTCTTAAATGGTCCTTGCTTTTCCACTGTGTTCCACTGATTATAGCTCGAAGTTCTCTGTTTTAGAAAGAAACAGTTTGCCATATTGAGAAATACACAGTTTCTCTTTGGCGCCGAGAGTTTGACAAGAAGATCGATGCCACTCTCAGATCTGAGTGGTAAATGTGGCGCTGCAGCCAGTTAGCTTAGCTTAGCAAAAAGACTCGAAACACGGGGAAATGCTGCACATCGAATTGGGCAGATGGTAAACATACATCACGTTAGTGAACGAGAGCAGGACAGTACAATTAAGCAAGGCTGGCAGAGAATACCGGCAACGGTCACGGCAGGCAGCATTGCTATCCAAATTTAAAATAATTTAACTTTGTGCCGTCCTCCGCGGCGGAATTTACGCCCAGATATTGCTCCCTGACATGGGGAGAAAGTTCTTTACGTTTGCGATAACTTATCAAGCTGCCTTTTACAGCTACATGTTTACATAGCTACATAATTACATACAAAAGTTGACGCAAAATAATTGTACTTAATATAGTTTATTCCATCATACATCGTCACGCGTGTTTCGTTCTGACGTCCAGAAGGTGTTTTCCGTCCGTCTACCCTCTGACTGTTTCTAATGCAGCATCAGACAGAAACGTGTCATGGAGTCTCTTCTGGTTGCCTGAAAACCTCGAAGTGACAGCAGGACTCCAGGAAGTCACTGCTTCTGTGGTGAAGTGGGACCTCTGCTCGCAGGAGGCCGCGGACCTCTCGCTCTTTCGTTGTTGTTTGAGCAACGAAGTCACGCTAAGAAAAATCAGCTGGATCCGGCTTACAATGAAAAAGTATTTATAATTCACAAATGCTGAAAGACAATTACAAACTGAATTACACTGTCGACAGTAAGGAATCGCGAAACCGAGATCAAAGACTCTCCCCCCCCCTACCGGCCTACAAACGCCAGTTTACAGTAAAGAGGATCGCCAAGAACTGAACAACATCTCTCAGAACAATGTTTTTATACCCAAAAGTCAGTAGTTTACTTTCAAAAGTCCATTATCAGCTTTGTGATTGGCTGGAATCTGATTGTCTCCTCCTGTCCTCGGACAATGCTCTCCATTGGTCTAAGTGATCCGCATAATGTCTGAATAGTGTCCTCTGGTCCGACCTGTCCTCCTCATAAAACAGCGTGAACCCGACCCCCACGCTTCCTTAGGTCTGTCTACATCAACATCTCTGTTTGATCAACACATCTCCTTCCCCCACTGTTAACACCTTACATTCCTGAAGTCGGCTCTCCAAACTCATCTCATTATCATACAGTTGTTTTCAGATCTGAAAAGCCCGTCTCAAAGGTCTCTCTCTTTCCCTCAAAACATTCAGTAACTGTATTTTATAGTTTGATACATAGAATGATTATACTTTTATGATTTAACACTTTTCCAAACAAACATGTTATAACATTATATCCACCACTAGGAGTGATTATTAAACACACTAACATTGCTTTTTAACTTTAAATTCTTCACACTTCCAGCTGAGAAATAGTCCCCACAGATACACCCCCCCCCCCCCCCCCCCCTTAAAATCACCATATTTTTATTCTTATTTCTTAAACAGATTAAACAAACACAATCAAATGTGTTACTCAGCGGGCTGGTAGGTGATTTAGGCTATCCTTTTCCATGTTTACATTCTTCATGCTATGCTAAGCTAACCGACTTTAGCTTAAGTACAATATAATACAGAAACAGGAGTAGTGCCAAGCCTATCTGTACAAGAAAGCCAATAATCAATTGCCTTATCAATTAGAGAACTTTAAACTGTGTGTGTATATATATGTAAAGATGAATGTTTTAATTAATTCCGTTATACATCCGTCCCAAAGAAGAACACAACGCTGTATACATGCTTCATATATATTGTGTATATGGTTGCTTCTCTCCTTGCATCCGTTTGAAATTCTCTTCTTGTATTACAGTAACCATCATAGGACCGGCAGCTGAATTACTGCAGAAATAGTTACTCGTCCCCAACAGAGTGAACCTGTCAGGGTTGATTTGAGCAATCCGTCCAGCATCTCTGTCCGACCCGTGCAGCACACTGCCTCCACAGATACGGACATTGTTATGCGTTTCATCGATGGCCTGGCCTAAGAAACCGATAATTAAATCCACTTCCAGAAGGGGAAAACAGAAGACCATCGAGATAGGTCGTAATTCTTCTGGCTGTTCAAAGAAACAAAATTCCCCATAAAAGTTTTGAAAGGTAAGAAGAATTGCTTTGAACTATGTCCACCGGCTGGCAGTAATGTGTTTCTTATCACGGTCGGGGTTGCTGTAATCCACCATGTTGTTATTAGACGCGCATTGCAGCTTTTAGGGATAATTCCATCCTTTTCACGATAAGATAGAGATGCTGCTTCTTCTTTTGCATGAGAATACGTTAGTTTGTTCCCGAGGTACATGAATGCATCCGTTGGTTCTGCAGTGACCAACGCAGAAACCTTGCAGTAGCCATTTGAGCTGCAGCTCATTTCATTGACAGTTCAATCGTATTCGTACACGGAGTAGTCCTCGTTGAATTCATGAAGAATAAGCTTTTATGCTCACCTTAGAAATGTATTTAATCCTTCACGTATATTGTGTGTATATATATATATATACTATTACTGTGCTGAATTCTAAATTCAGAGCAGATCTATTGCCTCCACAAGGCTCTCAACATGGCGACGACTGAGCCGGCTGGCACCAGCTAACAGTGCAAGCTATGGCAACATTGCTGCTAGCGCTAACAGTGTTTTACCTAAGGGGGAACCAGAGGGTGGGTGCTACACTTTAACTTTATTACAATTCTCATTTTAGATTAGCCCACGTACATGACATTTGACTTCTGCACTTTTAGGCGCAGAGCGCTGCGACGACGCTGTCAGTTAGGACGGTGTGTAACGGCGCGTGAAAGCAGACGTGAGCGAACCAGCTCATGAACCATGAAACTATTTTATGAATCAATGTCATAATTGTCTCGTACTGCGATTCCGTTTGGAGCACAGTCAGGGAAATAATGCCACGCGAAAAATAAGCAGACGTACTGTAACTACACTCGCACAAATTATGTATAGCATGGGATGGGAGGTGACAAAAAAAATTGCATCCCTTCGCCAAACAACATTCCAGCCTCCAGCGCACCACAACAGCAGTTAGACTAAACGCCTAAACCGCGGAGAACCTTTTGAAACCAGCGCTCTCTTCATCTAATCTTCTTGCTCTCTAACCTGATTCCCCTTCATCCTCTTTGCCGTCGGAGGCCGGGGGAATCTAATTCACGAGAGGTCGATGACAGAATGGGGCCCGAGGTCCTGTTAAAAGGCTCCCCGTGCTTTTGCCAGTGTGGAGAGATTACTGTGTAGTTAAAGCTGAACATCAAAGGGAGAGTGTAGCGGGGGATTTATTAGAGTGGAGCTACTGGAGCTGATGTGAGCTTAACAGAAAGTTATGAGTGAAGTCCGACAGCTTGTTGTCTGACCACTGATGAAATGAGAACTCATCAGAAAGCAGGATTTTAACACAACTAAAGGACTATTGCAAATATTGCAACATAGGTGTTCCATACAAAGTTACAAGCTTGCATGCCGATTGATCATTTCCATTTTTTTCAACCCCAAATAGACGATTTGATGCCAATCTCACAGTGGAATTGTCGCAGCGACGTGAACATGTAGTAATAAAACAAAGGCTGATTCATCATTCCTTAAGAAGAACGTGGCTATTTAGAATCCAAGAAGAGTCTGAGACCTTAATCTGACCATTCACATAAGAACGTAGCTCTGTTGGAGCGCTAGATGTGATCGATTATGAACATTCTGTAAAATCAGCTGGAGCTCGTTGCTCTTCTGTCTGTGGATTGATATAATAAGGAAAATGGAATTAGGGCCTAAAGTTAAATTTACAACCACAAAATGCAATTATTCTGAAACAACAGCTAAACCATAGTTACATGTATCTTGGCTAATAATGTTTGTTTGCAAACATGATCGGTTGCATCACGTTGCATTGAACGCTGACATATAAAAGAGCAAAATGCCAGACCCACATTTGCGGCAAATTTGCATTTGAGCCACCCACTTTTGTAAAAATGATTAATTAATTATTGATCATTTAAAAAGGGTCAGTTTACCCAAATTAATTACATGAGAAACATATTCCTACTTATGCCCTAATCACACGGGACTGATAATACCAGGGGACCTCATTTGATTTAGAACACCCCCCCACACACACACACACACACACACACACACACACACGTCTTTGTATCGCGTGGCGCATTAGCACGGGAAGATTAAAGTCTATTACACTCTTGTCATCATCACAAAGCTCAATATGATAGCAAGGCTCTGCTTGTATTAAAACCATTTTACTATTTCATATTTATATTTAATATCAAAATATTGGGACGGTGCAAATGAGCCAAAACTTGGAGAGAAAACACATTTCTTTGTCATTTTTAGTGAACAGACCCGTTAAATTCCTACATTCAGTATTGCGCTTTGGTTCAAATCAAAGCAACAGAGGCAGGGACTTGTAGTCAGACACAGTTGATCCTACATTTCCCACAATGCAACCCAACAGCGTCCTTTTGTTAGACCCCACCAGTGTTGTAAACGCCTGACTCTTTCAAACTTCACAGGTTGTAATGCAGGCATGACCGTTGCTATAAACCTGAAGCCTCGGAGTCGAAGGTAAACCGAATTAACCCAGGTGTAATAATCAGGGTCTATTCAGATTTAAGCTCCCTTCAGAGCCACTAGAGACTGTTTAACCGTCTTCACAGACTGAATAGTACTCCCCGTGATCGGTAAACTGACCTTTATGTGTAAAATTGTCGGAGTGCCTCTTTAATTCAGGCTTTTGTCTACCTCCTGTACAAACACATTAAATGCCTCACAGGAAATGCGAGCGGCATTTTCGTGAGCATTGTAAGCGCACCGCTGCAGCGCACGGCACAACAGAGCAGAACAGCCTCAGCAGCGCCACTGCACTGTGCTGCCCTATTTACTTTGGTCAATTTATGGTTCATATTTTGCTGCTATTGACCCGCCGCCAGAGAGAGGAGTTGCTGGGCTGCCCACAACAGCAATTCTCCCCCCCCCCCCCCCCCCCCCCCCCCCCCCGCTGCCAGCATGAGCACCCCTTGCCCAGGCATGAAATTGACCTTGGCCTGCAGGCCCGGTGCTGAGATAAGCCCAAACAGGCGCGATAAAAACCTGATTCCCCCGAGCACCCGTGGACCGAGCGGTGAGAGAGCAACCTCGCGGCCGTGACGTCAGAGAGGTGTTATTATCCCCTCGCTGCGGGGAAAGACATGCGGGGAGTCTGAACGCCGCTCGCCCCCCCCCCCCCCCCCCCCACCTGCTTGCCCATGCTCTTGTGTGGCGTATTAAAATTCATGAGCGACGTTGGTTTGAATGCCAATGTTTATGGCAGCGTTTCCTCCCTCAGCATAGGTCCTCGGGGATGAACACCGGGAGAGATTAGAGAAAGGCGGTGGAGAGAGATACGGGATCAAGAGGGGAAGAGAGTGAGAGACAGAGATATGAAGGATAGGAGGAGATAAGGGAAAGGAAAGGGGGAAAAGGGGGGGGGGTTAAAGATAGCGGGGTGGAAGCAGAAATATCAACCTTGTTGCTAGACAGAATGTTGATTCGGGACATTTCATCAAAAATCCTTGCATTCAATGTTTGTAAAATATTTGTTTCTTCTTAGGTGACCGAGCTTAGTGACTATGGTACGTCTGAGGTTTTGGGAAAGATGGCGATCATGGTTTGAAACAAGACCGATCGGCCTTTTCCATTGGCACTGTCGGCCGTGCCAAGTCAACCATTCTGCTCTGATTCGTGTTATTACCAGATTTAGCAAGTCGAGTTGTGTCGAGTTTTATCTCGGGAGTCAGGCCAAAGTGTGACAGATGTCTCTCAGACCCCCCCCCCCCACCCCCCCACCCCTCAAACGAACGCATGTTGTGAGACTCAACTCATGTCTTAGCCAGGCGGTAACCTATGAGAAAGTCTAGTCTAAAGTGACTCTTCTTCTCTCTTGATTTATTCCCTCAGTAAACATTGTAAACATGAGTTTATGGTCTCAATCTCTAGTTTCAAGTCTTCTTCAATACAGCATGATGTTCATTTAGTTCATTATGGTCCATTTAGAGTCAAACAGACCATAAAGCAGGGGATGCTTTAGGGGCGGGGCTATCTTGTGATTGACATGTCGCTACAGCTACCGGAGTCGTATGCGCCGTCTCTACGTCACTCCGCCACAGTCCAAATCCAAAGATGGCGATGGCCAAAATGCCGAATTTGAGGCTTCAAAACTGCAGTTCACAAATCAATGTGTTTATGTCCACTTGTTACAGTCTATGGTCTCAGCGGAGCTTTGTTAGCTGCCATTCTTCGATAACAACAAGTCTACTAATTCTGCAGGGAGGAACAGTACGAGCAGCGAAAATCACAGAGGACTTTTAATGTGAAGACTATAGGAAATGAAATGTGTTCATCCACCGTTTTACAGCCGCTCCTTTGACCACCAGCCACAGCCATGGTTACACACACACACAGACACACACACACACACACACACACACACACACACACACACACACACACCTTCAAGCTGGTAGCCCTGTTGTAATGGAGACACAAATCCCTGCCATGCTGGGCTGACACCGAGCCAGCACATGTGCATGGGAAAGGGGCTTCAAGCCAAGAGTCTACAGCCATGCTGGCAGAGACGCAGCAGCGTTTTGAGCTATCAGCATGCTAACAAGCTCACAGTGACAATGCTAACACGCTCACGATGTTAACCATCTTAGTTTGCATCCATCACCCTGACCTCCACACTTTTCACTTTTACTTAAACATGATGCTGAATCAGTCAATACAGCAGTAATCATGAGGGATTTCGAGCAGAGAAATATTCCGAGCACGGACCACAGGGAAGCATCGAGACGGATACAAGGAAGAGAGAAAGGAGCCTCGAGAGTCGGAGGTGGCATTTAGCAGAGACGCAGTAGTGACGAGTGGGAGGAACTAAATGAAATGCTCAAGGCCGAGGAGAATACAACACAGAATAGGCCTGAAGTACAAGCAGCTCAGGCAAGGCTCTGCAGAACAAAACTGAAAAAACATGAGGGGCTTTCAGAGAATAAAACATTTCCCCGGCGGAGAAAGAGAAGCTGACCAAAGCCGGCTGCCGACAGTCCAAAAAAACCCCGCAACTAAGACGTGTACTGTGATGGATTGGGAGAAAGTGCAGGTGAGTGAGTGAGCAGGAAGTGAGGTGCGCAAATAAGGAGAGAGGGATGGAGAGACTGAGTGAGCAGGAGACTGACAGACTGAGGAGGCGAGGCACTGACTGAATAAGGGAACGGGACACGGCTGACTGACGGAAAGAGAGAGAAAGCGGACGACAGAGAGAGATTGGGTGACAGTCTTACTTAGCGAGACGCTGGATGGAATAAGAATCGCGGGAATGTGGTGGAGCAACAGCAGAGCCTCGGAGAGACACAAGGGGGCAGTGTTGCATCGAGCACATGCTGTACGAGGCGCTGTAATGGCTTGTGATTAAGGCATGGCAGGTCTTTATTGTTTACATGGTAACAGTTTGTTTTAACCCCCTCTTCTCCCTCCCCATTTATGAATAACACATACATAACACACTGTTGTAGTTGTAAGCCGGCATAAGACTATTTTGAAGTGTTATTTATCATCATTTAAAGCTTTTTCAGTGCCGTCTTCACGGCGTATAAATTGTTTCTGGTTTGTTTTGGCACAAGAACACGCGGCAGGTGGCGTTCGCATGGGATTCACGGGGTCATTTACCACCAGACCTTCAGAGGTTACTGAGCAGTGGTTCATCGCTAGTGTATTTTTCTCAGAAGGGTTGATGCTCCTGTCTGACAAAACCACTGGTTTGTGGACTACGGTTTTGAAGCCTCAAAGTTTGGTATTTTGGCCGTCGCCATTTAGTGTTTTTTGGAACCAGCAGTAACACGAGAGGGCGGAGCTAAGTACAACCAAATGCTGAATAAGACCTTTTTTAGTCGCCCCAAAATGTTGCAATTAACTTTCATGAACTGGAAACAGAAGGTGAAAGTGTTAAAGTTAGACAAAAACAAGGACAACTCCCAGATCGGACAAGATAGAGACCTGCCAATCACAAGGTAGCCCCGCCCTAAATCATCCCCTGCTTTATGGTCTGTTTGACTCTAAATGGAGCATAATGTACTAAATGAACATCATGCTGTATTGAAGAAGACTTGAAGCTAGAGATTGAGACCATAAACTCATATTTACAATGTTTACTGAGGGAATAAATCAAGAGAGAAGTAGAGTCATTTTAGACTAGACTTCTATACAACCAGAGGAGTCGCCCCCTGCTGGACATTAGAAAGAATGCAGCTTTATGGCACTTCCAAATTGGCTCAACTTTTCAGACCTGTAGGCTGGAGCCTGAGCTTAATTTATAAAGTAATGTCACTCCCATGAGCCTCTGCTGTATTTCGTTAATTAGTGCTAATTAGCATATGCTCAACTAAGTTTCTAAAGATCATCAAACATTGAGCTGAAATCACCACTGAGCCTAAGTGCAGCAGCACAATGCAGCTATAATGGTCGTACTGTAGACCATTATTACACACCAGTAAAGCACATTTCATTTAATTATAATTATTGACGAAGACATTATCAAAACACCTAAAATGTCCTTATATTTGCTTCCAAAACATTGTGTTATAAACAGTTTATTAAGTGTTGACTTACTGCTTATGAACACTATATTGGTAGGGTTAAGGTTAATTGTTGATACATTTACATTTTTCCCCTCAATGGACTTCACCATACTGCTACAGGAGAAAAACATGGAAAGGGACAAGTACATTTTCCTCTCAGGAACCTCTCAAAAACATCTGAAGAGATTGCTTATCAACTCGAGCCTCCTTAACCACACCTGAGGCAGTGTAACATCTCATTTCAGCGTGAAGAAAACAACCAGCTTTGGTGATACTCAGTGTAATTTACCTTGAAAGACTACATCACTTGAAAGGGGTTGAATAGAGTTACTGGAAACTAAACGGCTTTGCGGTGATCGTGACGCTGGTGGAGTTAGCGGAGTCTCTGTTCTGTTGAGTCCCTGAAGACAGTTATGTATTTAGAATAGCTGTGCAGTATGTTAATGCCGCAGACTTAATTTGTAAATGGTCTGTCACTTAAAATAAGTGAGAACTATAACAAAGACGTCTAAATGGAATTGGTGGCCATTAAAAGTGTCCCATCCCAATGCATGAAAGCCCCACCTATGGCATACTGTGAGACTGTACAAGTGCTATGTCTGTGTCTGCTGACAGCCTGACACTGTGATTGTGTGTGTGTGTGTGTGTGTGTGTGTGTGTGTGTGTGTGTGTGTGTGTGTGTTACAGTATTGGACTGTGCTCTCTCTGCGCTCTGACAGCCACCGTTGCTTCTCTCTGATTGGTGCTCATGCTGACTGTGATTGACTGACACAATGTCCCCAAAATTGGTTTCATGCGTCGTCCTGAAAATCGGATGTTTTTTTTGCGTTTTCACAGCTTCTCTCTAATAAGCGCTCGTGATGCACACTAATGACTGCCCTGCGTCATCGTGACATTATTGTAGCTAGATTATTTGAGCTGTTTTATGTGGAAAGCAGGCATCCGCGCATTTTATTCCTACAATAAATGACTGAGAATTAATCCCATTTTGATGGGTTACATGGTTCATTCATGGAGCAAATCTTTCTACAGATACATGGATGTAGCTGCTACTGAACTTGTCTCCAAACCCCATTTGATATTAGTTTAAAGGTGCTCAAAGGTGCTTCCAATTCATGGAATATCTAGTGCCTCCATTTTAGATTTTTTTTGTTTTTAGGACCGCAGCTTTGCTTTAAAGGGCTTCCACCCCAAAATAAAATATGTGGTTGCTCACTCTGATCTCTTGAGAACTGGAGCTTCTCATTTCTCATTTGATACAATAAAGTTGTATTGAGATAATCAGTTTAGCGATATTTGGGATAAGCAGAGGTGATCTCATCATTGTATCCCTCCTGATCTTTTGAAATACAATCCCTATAAGACACATTCATATTTATTTAAGAAAAGAATGAATTCTACCCTGACTTCGTCTGTCGTCCTACACCCAGAGAGGGAAAGTTGTACTAAAAAAGACTGTCATTTTAAAAGATATCCATTACATTGTCCTGATGTCCATTCCACACTCTGTGATTTTGGGCAGTCCATAAAGAAATTGAACTTTGGTCATCAATCAGAAACAGAGTATACTTTGCCCATCACTGACCAACAGGCAGCGCCTGAAATTAGGGACCAAAATCCCAGCATTCCACTGTAGCGCTATGATGAGCAAAGATCTTATACGCCTCGGTGCTGATATGAAACAAATTGCGACCTAGACTTTATTATATCACACAGAGTGGCATAGGATGAACTTGATAGATTGCACAGTAAATGCGCCTCACATTAGCCTCGGCTGAACTTTGCTTTTTATAGTGCAGCGATGCAAGGAAGGGCTCAGATCATGGAATGAAACTCTCTGAAAACTCTCTGAAAACTCTCTGCTCATCTGGCATATGAATGTATATGATTAAGATACATTAAAAGCAAACAAACCCTAACTTTCTGATGTGTTCTTGTACTCTGGGTTAAAGCCAGCTCTGGCGCTGTACTGTCGGAGTAATTAAAGTTGTAGCACATAATACCTACTTCTGGGTCATAAGTCACATATTGAGAAACTTTATGACGGTGGATGGTTCCGTCGCTGCGATTCTCCGCCACAGATTAGATGTCCTGTTTTACAGTGGTGATAATTAGAAAAGGCTGACTTGGCACTCGTCCTCAGAACGTGGCTCTCAAGGCTGTTAAACACACAATTAATTGCCCTGACGACTGTTTGCTCCTTTCTTCCTCTCTCTCCTCTCTCCTGTGCTTAACCTCGGTTTCTCCCCTACTCTCCTTCCCTCACTCTCTTGCTGTGCGGCGAGGAAACGAGTCTATTTTAAGACGACTCACGCCAGACTCAAACACCCCCGGGTGTCTTTTTTCTAAATCGGTTTCACTGTCGTCACCTCTGCGAGTCCTGTGTTAATTATATGGCCTCATCACAAACTTTGTGCCAAACTGGGAAAAGCTTATTCATAACTTAACACTCAAATATGCTGTTTTGTGGGGTATTCACCAAATCCAAAGATTTCTATTTCAATTCGTAATAAAGTGTGTGAACTATGAGCTACTTTAACTAACTTGCCACAGTTAGAAACTCATTACTGCATAAAATTGATTCCTGAGAATAAAATGAATATGGCCTGAGACGGAAAAAATAGGAGGAAGCCTGGCGAGCTATTGGGACCATTAGCGCCAGCCTCCATTGCCAGCGTGTTAGCGGTTAGCTCGCCGGAGTAGTCCTCACGTCACCGGACTCCTGGAACCACAGATGCTGATGAATTTCTCCGCGCCGCTTTCCGATGCGACCAGGCTTTCACGCGCTCAATATTCACAATGAATTGTTTTAAGTTGCATGCTTTCCACTCTACTGTGCGTTCGCTGTTCTTATCTTACTTTGCGCGGCCCTTTTGTGGCGGCACACCACAGCGGTTGGTAAGTAGAGTGCCGCACTCACAGAGCCTTAAGGAGGAGGATAACACGAAGACGGAGGCTTTGGACAAATCAGTCAATTTATTACTGGAAAACTGCTGTTGCGCCCACTTAAGTTTGTGAAATGGTGTGGCCACTTTAGCTTAGAGTGTGCGATGTGTCAGATGTGGTCAACATTGTAGTATAGAACATTAGAAAAACACAGTGTCAACAGAATGCGAAGAGGTTCTTAAGCGTCGACCTTATGTCGGAGACGTCGCCGTATTGTGTTGCAGAGTTTCAGCGTACCTGAAATGAGCGCGCTAAGCAGCCAGCCCTGGCCCGACCCGGTCCGTCCTGTAATACCATTTTACGGTGAGTCCCTGTAGCGTCCAGTCCAGTAGAGCTGCCCCGAGGACTCGTCAATTATACATCTCACGGTCCGTGTGTTTGTTGACGGGATTAAATCCAAAGTGACAGAAACGGGAAAACAAATCACGGTTGTGTTTCGTCCTCCCCGCCGCCAGGAGGCCGCTTTGCCGGGAGGAGAGCAAGCGCAGCTCTTGGGAGAAGGACGGACCTTTTAGTAGCAGTTAGCTTGAATTCAGCAAGAGCATACCCAAACATCTGGGATCTGATCTCGGAGGTCTTCCCCGGATCAGCCAACTTTCTGTTGCAGCCGTTACACAGGTTAGACCAGGTTGCGCTGGCTGAATTTGAAATGCTGCAGCCGCTGACTGGGTGTCCATCTGAGTGCTGACCGCTGTCCTCTCGGTGAGGTGGTCTACTGGCCGCGGGGAGGACGGCACGAATATCTCGTTACTGCCAAATCTGATCAATCCAATAAACGAACCATCAAATTGCACCCAGACCGTACAGCCTCGGTTTCAGACAATGTGACAGCTCGTACAGTTCGTCCCAACAGTTACGAGACCTGCGTTTCCCTACTGCACTGTAGGTCTGAGCCGATCAGGTGATGGAAAGTTTCAGAAATCTGCTCCCCCCAATTACAGACATGAATAAAAGAGAGGAGCACCCCAAAGGTGATGCGATTTAAATAACTCCTTTTAATAGGCAGCGGCTCGGAGGGGTACGCTGGCAATTATCACTTGTGACCCAGAGCAATTATCACCTGCTCCCAGCAGACAAAAGGCAATTTTCAACTAATTGAGTGCTAAGCCACAAGAATTGTGAGAGCTTGACCTTTCGGTGGTGGTGTGGAGGAGGCACGGGGACATATTTGAGGCCAAAACGTCGCTTTCAAACTGCAACAATCAGCCTTACCTCGCTGACCTTAATGCTGTCCTGAGAGCCTGGGGACGGAGGTTCACTCATCATAGTACAGTGTATCACATCGTTTGTTTAGCCAGTCAAATCTAATGGCAATTTAAATTGCCTGTTGTTTTCATCGGCATTAGGTTGAGTGTTTGAATGTTGACTCAATCAATAGTTGACTCTCTGTCACCCGAGGCTCGTAATCACGACTCCCCCCCCAGGGAATAAAAACAATATGTTGCATTCATTTATCCTAAGGAGAGTAGGAGTATTCTCTTCTATTAGGGATGCAGCGGATGTTATTGGAACCATCTGCTACAACAAAGGCTAATTAATATGTAGCCCTGATCCAGCCTGTAGTGCTAGCTGAGTGAATCAATCCGTTTCAGGCAGTCTGAGATCATCAATGTTTTTAATGGAGAAATGTTAAGAAAGACAGAGATCTACTGGTGAGATCATTTGAGTTATGACAAACAATCCACCTTTGGGAACAGAGGATGATCTGACTGCTAAGTCCAAAGAGACGAACAAGTCCGTGTGCGGCTGTTAGTCTTTTCAATGAAGTTTTCCAATAACCTTGCACTTACATGTAATGTGCATATATCAGCTATGCTCCTTCGGTTGACAAAGACACAAAAACAAGTGCAGGTGAGTTCCAATACCCGGTGCTGCTTGGTGCTGTGTGGGCCTAGTTTGGATTTGGGACACAAAATGGCACATGCTGACCTTAATCTATTGATGGTATGGCAAGGAAACAAAACATAATAGCGTGGTAGAACAACAAGCCTTCTTTTCACATCCAGATCCAAAGAGAAAAAGCTTTTTTAAAAGATTAAAATAATATATGTTTTGCCTTTCCTCTGTTTACCAGTATCTAGTTGTACGTCAGTACGACTCAACTAATCTTAACTGTAATGGAAGGAGTCTCCGATTCTCTCCACAACTGTTCATCCGATGGACTGAGAACCCAAAGAAGGGCAGTGACAAGTGTAGTACATATTGGACACACTGTGTAGTGTATTAATAGAGGACCCCTATTAACAGTTACACAACCAAACTGAGCGCTGGAGGCGGGCACCCGTTCATTCCAGCCCATGAGAGTTGTTCATGGTTTGACTGCCGAGTGATAAAATTACCCTGATCTTCCGGAGATCTTCCGAGTCCATTTGCCCAAAGAGCATTTCATCTCTTTCCCAATGTGAGTCTATGGGAAACTATATTTTTGGGCCCAATGGCATCACGTGACGGACCAGGAAGTTGTATTTCCACGGTTTGGCCGCTACAAAAATTGGCCTCCAAGCCCGGTGGTCTTCCTTGGGGCTTGGGTACAGCTGGCTCTCCGTCGCTCGCTACAGTGCATTCAAGAACAGATGAAGACCGAGAGAGAGAGAGAGAGAGAGAGAACCAGAGATCTACATCGACATATTTATCAGTCATTTTCTTGACAGCCACTCATCCAATCGACTCGACACTTGGCGGACCCAAGGAAAGGTGGTGTCGAGTAGAAGTTGTTTGGATGAAAGGTTCTGGAGCGACGATATCGGAGACCAAGCGATCGGCCCGTTCCGAACAGGGAGCACTACTCAGCAATAAGTCTGACCTGCTATTTGACTAGCAGCTGACAGGGCCTCTGCATCATATGCTGCCTGCACATTCAAGTGGGTTTTTGTGGGGTTTTTTTACAATGAAGCTTAACCTCTGACCCTGTGAGTGCCGCTCAGTCACTGGAAGCATATTGCAGCAGCACTGATGTAGGATTATGGTTGATGCAAATAAAGTCAAAGTCCTAAGATTTGTTTACCCTTCTCCCATGTAGAAATTAGACCACATCAAGTCTTTCACGTCCACTATAAAGGAAGCCACCACTGACACGATTTACATTACTTGAAAACCACATCATGGAACAACACACTGTACACATTGCACTGTGTTATGTTCTTGTCTAAAATAACAAACTAAGACTAATTCATCTGTTGATGTCCTCCATGCAGGCTTTGTTGAAACCCGCTGGTTCATATTGTATGATGGGCATGTCTGCCATCAGGTCAACCAGATCATAATACTCAAATAGAGTACATCTGGAGATTTCTCAAATGGAGTACTGTTCATTGTAAATGGCACATGACATCAGTTATTCTCCTTGCTAATGCTCTTCATGCTCCTCCATCCCCACTGTCCGCATGCCATTGTCTATTAATGCAACCTCAGGTGGTGGTTCAAGCCTCTCCATCATCCAAGTAACCTCCCCACACTCGGTTGTCCCCCCCCCCCCTTTTTTTACATTGCCTCTGACATCATCTGTTTTCATTAGATCGGACATTAACTTACTAATTGTATTAGTTTGTTCCATCCATCCATTATCTGTAACGGCTTATCCTACTCAGGAGCTGCTCCCGGCTGACGTAGGGCGGAGGCATTGTACAGGTGGAGTGGCTATCACAGGGCTGACACATAGAGACAGAAAACCAATCACAATACGGGCAATTTAGAGTCATCAATTAACCTAAGCTGCATGTTTTTAGACATCCGGACAGAACCCACGCTGACATATAAATCATGAATTAAAATGCGTTGTAAGTCACTGAGTGTACCGTGTGCAGATGTCACATGTGGGACGGTGCAGAACCATGACAAGTCCTGGATTTAGGCAAATTCCTGTAGTATCCCACAGAACACTTTTGCTTTGATGAGAAGTACAACTGTTAATACTCATGCTCTACGCTCAGGAGCACCAACAGGTTAGTGGGGTTAGTACTGATATACACTTTTAAACACCAGCTAGTGCACAACAGGAAGCTCATACATACTGTGTATCAAGTAACCCGAGGCCTTCTGAAACGTCTCATGGTGTGTAATTGAAAAGGGCATTCTCTGCTAGCCATGTCTTTCATTTGGCCCTCACTGAAGCCAGATGAAGGAGCTATTTTGGGCGAGCTGAGCGTGCTGAAGGTCAGCGGAGGCCGTGTGCTTTGATCCTGGAAAGGGATACTCCGTGGTTTATGAATGAGCTGGTGTGGGCCGCTCGAATCAAGGCCCCTGAAGAAAGCAGATTAAATGAAAAACACGTCTGAAGCTGTCGGTCCTTACTCGTGATTATTCCTGAAACCTTGTCATACCACTAGACTAGTAGGATTTAAAGAAAACACACCAATGCTTCTGTAAATTCTTTTTTCTCTTTGATATTCTGCATCCATTATGTATCAGGCCTGGACGATACGGTGTAGATATTGCATCACACGTCTACAGCTGTTCACTGAGGAAATCAAATGTGCATTATAAATGTATATACATTTACATTCACATGAAATATATTAAAAACAGTTTTAAGAGTATTCTCCTTAGGACCCAGCCCTAAAGAGTGTTAACTATGGTTTATAGTATATAATCAGATCTTATCAGAATGAGTCGGGTTGTTGAGGGTTGATCACTTACAGTACACACAACATTTGTTGGACACATCACTGCTGCGTGCTACTTCTGCTGGCTACCTTCCAGTTAGCCCGATGCTAACAGCGATGGAGTAGACGACAGCGGAACCTACGACGTACTGGCTGGCGGTTATGTAAAAATAATCAATCAAAAATGAATGTCATTGTAAAGATTTTGTTGTTCTTTTACCCTATTTAGTAAATCTATTATCACACTCAGCCACCAGTCCAGTACACAGACAGAGGTAGGCATACTCGTGAGATTATCAGAAAGCTTGCAAACTAAGTCCGTCACAATTTCAATAATTTTGGTGAAAAATAAAGAGATTTTTTTGCCCTTAAATCTTAATCTGCAAAAAAAAAAAAATCCATTAGCTTGAATTATAATATTTTCGTTTAAAAAAACTATATATATATTATAGGGTAGAAACTGTCATGTATGGTTGTTGACTTTCTTTTGACAATCTTTTATTTTCATTGTGCAAAGCAACTCCTCTAGGGGCAATACAGGTTTCATTCCTTCATTCATTTGTTCACTCGTGTCCCATGTGGGTCAACTTTGAGGGCACTTGAGTGGTTAAAAAAAAAAATCTTTCAAATAAAAATTGGTGAGGTGATTCATTTCGAACAGAATTCCCCCTTTGTTTTTGTCTGCTCGTGCTTTTGAGCTATCCGGTTATTAGCAATTGTTATCCAAGGGTCATGTTTACCACCCCATCATTTTTGAAGCACGGTATGACTGTATGTATCAAAACGTATTTTTTTCTTCCTAAAATGGTAGTTTAAACGCTTCTGAAGGGGCAGAGCGCTGGTCTGACATCATATCAACCATCCCTGCTGAGAGGAAAATGATAAGCAGCACATTTAGAACAGGATATACATGATTGTTCTGTTGATTGTATAGAAGCATTTATTTTCAGTTACAATAGAAAACTTTCTTTTTTTTTTACTTACAGCTGATATCTTGGTTCTTGCTAAAAAACAACCTTTCAAAACACACACATGCTAAGCGATGGTCATTCAGGACGGAGCGCGGACGTTTCTGGTCCACTGCTCACAGAAACAGCCAAGCCCAATCATCTGGAGCTCGGCTCGTGTGGTCTGGCTCGACTGATCGGTGATTAGGTTGTCAGGAGGACGGCGGTGCTCAGAAACGTCAGAGCATATTTCACTATAACGCCGGGTTTATTGTTGCGGATGAAAGCAGAACCCCAACGCAATGGAGTACGTCGGCTTTCTAGGTTGGAATCTCATCTCAAAATACATGAAACGACCTTCGCTGTGTCAGGATTGGAAAGGATGCAGAAAAAATGATTCCATTTCACCCACGTTTGACCTTTGCTTTCCACTCTGAGAGCCACTAATTTGGTGAATGCCGTAGACACAGCTGAAGTTGTCCTTCATAGACATGCGTGCGCCACACTTTCCTGCAGTAATCCCTGTCTTTTCATACGTCTCCCTGCCTTCCATTTCACCTTTTCGAAAATGTCTGCTTTATTATTGGTGAGAATGTACGGCATTGTATGTATTGACAATACAACAGGCTGGAGGTGTATTTTGAGGCAGCACGTTGATCTGTTATTTGTCTGCTCTGCACCATCTCACTCTGTGTATCTATTAGTCATAAGCTCCACTAAGCTTCTCAAGGTTATTGGGAATTTTCTGCATGGATGCTTTCCTGACATGGGCTTAATATCGGTGGCTCCGAATGAAATATTTAACCTCTCGGGTGCACTTGTTTCAGAATCCGTGAGCTACGAGGTTGCGAACCTCGAGTGGAGCACTGCCTCCGGTATCACAGGCATCTCATTGTGTCAATCAGGGGCAGCTGACGGACAGTGCTGTATTTATTTCATTGATTAAAATCAGCGACCCCGTCTCAATGCTGCCAGTCAGACAGGTGGAGGTAGGTAGAGATGCTGGTTTAGATCCTGCGTGTCCTAATGTCTTGTGAGCAACACAGGTGTCTTAATTTCATCACTGTAATGCAACTTTTAATGTACTAAATATCCCACAAATTAACAAGAATTAAAATTCAAGTGTAAACAAATTGGTCAATTACATTTTCAGTATTTAATTGAATATATATCGGCCCAGATATCAGTACTGGCGCATCCCTATTCATGTCAGTTAAAATAAGTCAACTTTGACTTGTCATGTGGGACATGAACCCAGTTCTCCTGGGTTAAAGTCCTGTGTTTTGTTGGGGACGAAGGTCTGTACAGCACAATTCAGTAGGAGGCTGGTGGTTTGTTGGTTCAGCGTGGCTCATAGAAGACAGGAACTTTGCTTTGTATTACCACTACATTCTTATCACACAGTTAAGCATCAGTCAGTCTAAATCTATGAATGTGATTGAATTAAAAAACAAACAAAAAGTAATGTAATCCATGGTGTAGAACCCAAAATAACATTCACATATGCTTCTCAGAGACGTCAGTGTCGTGATTATCCTTGTCTGCACAGCTTTGCTCACTGGTGTTCTCCTCCATTGTTGTCTATTAGCTTAGTTTACTGATGGGTCAGCAGGGCATGCAATAGGTCAAGCCTCTGCTGGACCACAAGGCAAACTACTTGAAACCCTCTGCTGCGCTACAGTATAGTTAAAATTTGAAAGGTTTGTTACAGTTGTTGTTTAATTATTTAAATGTTTGGACAGACATTTACATTTCTAATAAAAATGACAGCCCCGTAGTACGTAGTGGTGTAACAGAGCACTGTTGATCCGTACGGATCCCCCCTCACGGTTCGTGCACCGCGGACTAATGACACAGTTTAACATGAATCATCACAGTGTGAAATAAAGTTTTGCTGACGATCGCTATCCTCCAATATTTAGTATAATATGCGATCAGGACATCATTTATGTTTTTCTAGTCTCCGATCTCTGATTATGTTACATTGTAAACTACTAACCCGTGTTTAAATTGACCGGAGGAGAGCTAATAACGTTAGCAGCACCGCTAACGGCTAACGAACGAAGGTTACATTTAGACTCTGTTCAGTGACAATTAGTATGGGGTGAATTATAACACCATCATGACGTGTTCACATGTAATCTTGTACAGTGTAGTGTTGGTGAGAAGCTTAAATAAATCCAGTTGTACCAGCAACATCAAATGATATTAGAGAGGGAAATCTGACCCATAAACAGCTCACAATACATTATTAAAACTACTAATGACAAGATTTGTTTTCATCAATAAAAATACAATTTTTGTATATCTTATCATTTGAATTGTTTGTTTTTATGAAGATAAAAAAACACTATAGATGACTATAACAAAGGTAAAGGGTTACTGACTTCAGAGCGGTTGAGATGATTTTTGGGACTTTTGTGCTGATCTGTGATCCGATCCGAACAGAGAGTGTTATGATCCGGCAGCACTAGTAGTGACTCTGTTTCTGGTCCACAACAGCTCTCTTATAAATGCAACGTTTTTGCAAAAGGCTGCCAATATGATTTCCTCCTCCAGGGAATTATTCTAAGGAGAGAAACAAAATAAATGCAAATTAGAGGTCAAAACCGAGCGACTCAGTAATTAGGTAAATGTGGTTAATATGTTGACCATTAGCACTTAAAGCCAATTAAGTGTTTAAAACTCAACCACAGTTGAAAATATGTGTGAAACATAATAAGTAAATACATTGTAGATAAAATCAATTAATAAAACTAAATCTTTTACCGCTCAATTTATTTTTATACTATGCCACATACACACTTATGCTCAGGGAATACATTTACAGAATGTATTATATACATATATATTTATTTTACTTCACCATGTGTACCATGACAAATAACATATCCTATGTAACAAATAAAACAAGTAAGTAAGTAAGCAGTCAGTCATTTCATCCAAGTCTGGCAGCAGGGAAATCATGCTTTGCTGTGTGAGTGTGTGTGTGTGTGTGTGTGTGTGTGTGTGCGTGCATAGGAGGTGGGGTGGAGGTTACATTACATGTTAGTGTGAATAACATGAAATGGTTTATTGATTACACTGGTTCGGGGGTAAAATTCATCGGAGAGGACAGAGGCACGACGGCGCTCGCCCCGACCTTTCAGACGGCACACAAACTGTACATCGCAATCAATTGTCGTCCAGTGCTGCTCATCTGTCAGCCGCAACGCGATGACATGTATAGAGCCCGACAATGACAGGGATCACTGCTGAGTATGCGTGTGTGTGTGGGTGTGTGTGTGTGTGTGTGTACTGTGTATCCACTCCTGTGCGTGTGTGTGTGTCCTGCCATGCAGCGATAAGACCGCCCTGCCTCAGCTCTGATGATGTCCAACTGATACCGATCTATTACTGCAGTCTATCGCCAATAAGCTTCCATCTATATTCAGGTGTCAGACCCCGTCTATGTGAATAACGGATTCAAATGTAATACACTGTGGGCTGAGAAAGATATTCTTAACAACCTTTTGTCTCTCGTCATCTGTTTGTCCAACTAACGATTCTTCAAATTTGCCCGGGAATATTTTGAGTTTTCAGTCACACTAGTGCCCTGATTGATATTCGCTAATGTGGAGGGTGCCATGAAATATGAACACGAGCGGAGAAGGAGTGGACTGCTAGCTCGCGAACCTGAACATAAAATAACGCAGGTTACGAGTATAAAATTATAAAGAAATAATAATAATAAATAGGCTCTGTTTTGAGTATTTTGGGGTCTTATGTGTGTGTATGGTACCCTTGAACATCAACTAACTCCAATGGAAACCCATTCGCTTTCTTATTATATGGTCAGAAAAAACTGAATTAGCATATAGAGTGTGAAAGTCTTATGGAGGAGGTCGGGGTGGACGGTTGTGGCCAACAATCAGAGGACTTTTAGGGGACTCCTGTTTGTGTCCCATATACCAAGTTGACTTAATTTACCTTACTTTATTTCCTTAATAGTACTTACCTAACGCGTAAGTTAGGTGACAAGCATTCTTATTTTACGTAACAAACTACACTCCTTCCTAAGCCGTTTTTTTTTTTTAAAGACAGGGTATGCTCTAAACGTGCGGAAAGTGTGTGTTTCCTGTGAACATGGAAGTTTATTTTGAAAGGACACCATGCATGTCAGGACCGGGAAGCTGGCACGCCATGTCTGAAAACTGCTGCTAGAGGGAAACCTAGAGCGTCATAGTTTAAAGTTTAGGGCCAGTGTACAAGTGTCAGCATTTAACAAGTCGGCAGTCAGATCGTGTTGTGGCAGACAGCTGCTCATTCACACCTTCAGCAGACACAGAGCAACATTAGCGTTTTCACTTGGTGTGGTTTCTGGCTCCATGACAATCGCTGAGGAAATAAACATGAACCACCTTGTTGATTGATGGACAACCCCGCTCCACCGCCGAGCTTCAGTCGCCCTAGTGATGGTTCTCCGTTGGTCTCGCTATGAGGAGCCCCTCTGGTGAGGATTCCTACACACTGTCCTTTTTACTCGCTAAAAAAACTTTATTGAGAAACACATTGTTCGGGTCCTTAGACCGTCATCAGGTAGTCCATCATCAGGAGTCCAACGGTCTGTGTAAGGCACCTCCCACCATCGAGGATGGACATTCTACAATCTCTACATTCATTTAAATACACACAACAATAATAGGTGGCTAATCTCAGGATAACATTATCATACTATCACTGTTTAGGCTACCCCATACATACTCCTCTAAATAGGCAATATGTAACCATAATTCAAAAATCATACAACAACCATATTCAGTCCTACGAAAATAGGAAAGAAATAAGAGAAGATATGACTGAAGAAAAACACATTGACTCTTCACATTAAGTAGCAACTCATCATTAAGACATTTGGGGGACGAGGTGACAGCTCGCGGTCACCACCTCTAGGTGGCGCCTTTACCTTCTCTATACAATAGTATCGTAATGAAGAGGCGTCATGCTTTGCTTTGCAACAGGATAATCACAGTCATCTCTATGTATTGCACTCTTGTGTTCACTGACGTGTGGCTACACTTTTCTGGTGGTTACACCGACATATGATAAACCACGGGGGACACCGCAACACGTAAAGCACAAGAGTGGAGGAGCAGGTTTCACAGGAGTGTGGATGACTGAAAGTGTCCACAAGTGTCTGAAGTGTCTTTTCAAGTTTCTTACTCCACACTCCGTCAAATGCTGCTTCTAAATATGTGCTTTTGGTGAAGTTTTTGGAGTACTATTCTCATTGAACAAACCTTGATTTCACTTCACCAGCATTTTCTATAAAAGTGACCTTACACATACATTTAGTCCATAAACTCAGCTTTATGGGAGCTGTTGACCAATAACAGAATGTTTTTACCCATCTCCCTATACAAGGCTGTGGATAACACACCAGCACTACTCATAACCCACGTCTGAAAAAATGTACCTTTACTTTATTATAGTCCAGTGTAAGAAAATCATTCAATTCAATACTGCCCTGGTAAATCAACAACATCATTAATATAACGGTATTATTCCTGTATTTTATCAAGTGGCTATTCTTGTCTGGGTAGGACCAAGGCCTTCTCAGAGAAACTCAAGTATAGATTTGAACACTTTCAGGGCAAAGATCCAACCCAGGCTGAAGATAGAAGTCATTTTATTTCATTACAAAACCTTTAGCAATAGACGGTGGTTTGGGTTCAAATAAGTATATTTGCTATAAATGTGATGTTAGTCCAGTAAGTTATCTAACGTTACATAATCTGCGTAAGTCAACGCTGCGTACGTTAACATATGTACATGGCATGAAATGAATCAATGTTGACTTTTTCTTCCACACAGGACATAAACACTGGTCTCCTGGGTGAAAGTCCCGTGTTTGTCGTTCTGTACTACACCGCCTGGCTTGTTTCTTTTTTCTCCAGCCAAAGCTACGCCCACGTAGAGGTTCACAGTCTGATGCTTAGGGTCCCGACTTAGGAGCGAGAACGGGCTGTGATGGAAGCATTAGAAACAAGGTTCAAAAGGGGAAGGAGGAGTTCTAAGTGCAGCCTCTATGTTATGAGAAAAGAAGCTTTAGCTGTCGAAAACATTTCAATAAATCTACTTTTAAAGAAAAAAAGGTTGATTTCGTCTGTTCTGTAGAGGAATCGTGAATTCCTGTGTTGCTGACGTCCATTGTTTGTATGAAAATATCTATTAGTAGCTTTAAAGGACTACATCATCTGCAAAATGATCATTTGTGTATCAATTACTAACCCCTAGTTACCTTGCATTCTTAAAGAAAACATTGTTTTTCTCGCATGATGAACTGAAGTAAAGACATTAATATGCATTTCATTTCTGTCAAGTGAGGAAGTCTGTGGGCCAGATGTTCTTTGGGCAGCTCTCTCCCAGAGATATGATAAACGCATTGATTACTAAGGGGTGTCAAACCCACACACACATATATAGAGACAAACAATAGCAAGAACGCCATACATAATGATATTACCAGATGAGACTTATGAGAGCACTCATCACCGTGCATCATGCTGCATGATGCATAGTTTTCCACAGCAGTAGGCGATGAAGTGATTCATCATTCAGCCCGCCCGTCTTTAATAAACAATGACTGTGCTCACACAAAGCCAAACCATATTCCACGTTCTTCTCTGCGGCTGCAGCCGCCCGCTCTGATTCCTCCCCAGTCAAACCCAAACACAGCCACTCAAGAGCAGCAGGGATTGATCAGTCTCCATTCAGTGTATTTACTGTGCTGCAATTTGATTGTCACAGATCAATCCGTCTGCACCTCGAGCCGAGGTCGCAGCATTTGGCCATGCGACTGTATTGTGGCCAAATGGATCTGAAATTGATATTGATCTCCTGGTTTGCCCAGGAGTAGACATTATTCATTCAATAAGAAAGTGGAAAATACAGCGAGGGGTGAGCAGAGGTGTGCTATGCTAGTTCAGTGTGTTTGCTTTATTGATGTTTTTTTTGGGGGGGTTTTCTATGCAAAGGGAAATCTGTACGGTAGAGACACAGTTGTTTTTGCCACACAGGAGGACAATGCACTGACTTCCAGGAGACTGGAGCTTTATGTGTATTTGACACAATGTCAAGCCCGCCTTAGACACCAATAATGTAACTTTTTCATTTATGGTTCATGATGACACTACTCTAATGCTGGATGGATGGATGTATGGCCACTTTTTTACCATACATCCATGACAGCTTTTATTGTCATGATCTCAAATAATGATTTCCCCCTACAACGAAACTGCCTTGTCATCAACGTTTCCTGGGAATCCCTGATTACGTTTGATTATCACGCGTGACAGATATGTTCCTAATCAAAGTCCGCATTGGGAGGAGGTCATGGTGGATGGATGGGTCAAACAAACACAGACACACTTTCACCCAGGAGACCACTGTTTATGTCCCATTTGAACCCAAACGTCAAGTAAGTAACATACATAGCATCTGAACTCAAACCATGGTCCTTTACAAAACCTAACCAGGTCATTTGGTTTTAGTTCAGAACATTTGAAATGTGTTTATATTTTAAATCCTTCGAAATGTAATTGAAAATGTTTCGTTGCCTTGGGAGCACCATTTTTTTTTAGGAGCTTGGAAGCAGTACTTGATTTGGTTTCGGAAACATCAGCTGTCTCCCGTGTCAGTTGACACCTTTATTCCCCCGTCTTCCTCCTGACGGGACTTTGAGACAGACAGACAGAATTCGTCATTTACATGGCTGCTAGAGGTCTTAATCCGGTTAGGTCTCATTATGTCCTCCACGTGAGACTTGACAGGTTTTAGTGCCCAAAACATAATTAGTGCCAGAGAAGACTTTGATGTTGGGAAAGGTAGGCAACAAATAGATGACCATTTCTGTTGATATGTAGTAAAATATGAATAGTATAAAATGACGTTCCTATTGTAACGTGTAGTGGAGTTTAAGCACAAGTGAAGCGAGAACATTTTTTTTCAATATGAAATAATTCAGCAGCTCATGTCAGAGAAGCAGAAGAAAAACCAGGTGAGCGAACTTCCCTGGCGTTCAGTAAACTCTGTAATACCAACCGCATTCTCAGTCGGAGAAAAGGTGAGGATCAGGCGGGAGAGAGGCAAATAAATACCTTCACCACTGACATGTTCCCCCTCTCCTCGCACACAGCCAAACAATCTCTCTCACATACATACAGAACACACACAAGTACAAGCTGGACACGTGAGCCAGAGGTTCACATAAAATACCAAAGGCACCCAAACACAGTTACACAGGGTGTCCCTTCAGGTGAAAGCTAAAAACCACCTTCACTGTGAGTCATGTCTTCTGTTGTGTCCATTGCATAGAGTGCAAACATATTTTGTTCACTCCCACAGGCAGGTTGCAGTGGTTTAGTGTGTGGGCAGTTCATGCAGTGCATTAAGCTTTGGCCTTGTGGAAAGAAGCAGTCCTTAATACCCGGTCTTTATAAGCTGGACTCAGACAGAGGTTGTAATTAAGGGATCCATTTTTTAACACAAGTGCTCCACTGTGCAGCAAGAGGAGGCCATTGTCCCCTCAGCCTCATGCATTAACAATGAGAGCCATCTCACTGATAGGGGAGGAATGGGTGACATTGTGAGGAGGGAAGTATCCGACCCGTAGTGAAGGTTTCCCTCTGTGCTTGCAGACCGGCCTAAAAAAAAAAAAAAAAACACTATACGATGTAAAAGCGGCTTTTTAGGAGTGTGTTCTAGAGCTACCCGATTCTCACCATTAACTCACCATCAAACATTGATGATGTGAAACGTGTTTGCAACTCGCACGATGTGCTGCAATGTTTCTTTTGTTTATGCGTTCCAGCATACCGATCGCCTGAATTCAAGCTGCTACAGCCGCTAGCTGCAGGTCCATCAGGCTCTCCTCCCAGCACACCAGTTCCCTAGAAGCGTGTGCTAGCGAGGGTGCTAGCTAGCGAGCTAACTAACGAGCTAACAGCAAATTCATCAAATTCTTTTTTGGGGGAAGGCAAAGCATTCATCTTTTTTTTCTTTCTTCTCCCTCATGTGCCCTTAGGGGCTCTCTGTTGTTCTGTACTCTTTCAGGATTGTCATACTTATTTCTGAAACTTTATTGAAACAAATACGATTGGAAACAGTTGGAATCTCACTAGTCTAACTGGCAGATTCACAAATTCAAACTTACACGTGCTCCATTCAAATGAATACCAACACTTCACATATAGCGTAATACTTGAGTCTGAAACACAGGGAGTTATGACAATCACAACATGTGGCCAGGGATGTCCATCTGTTGGTCGTCATGGAGAGTATAGTTTTCCCTTTGGTGTCATACAACTGCACTGTGTATATATTGTTCATTTCTTACAGGTCATCACACTTTAAATATTACATTGTTTTGATACAAAGTGACCACCCCATCCAGCACAAAGAAGCTCATTTATATTCATTCACTGATTTATATTTATAATATACTTCATAAGATTGAGATTGTGTTGTTGCTGTAAGTCACACTGTAAAGTAGTTACAGTAGAAGCTCCACCTTCACCAGCTGACATTAAAATGACACCTACATGTGGACTATTTGGTGATGATAATTCAATAATATATTACTCTGCTTAATGAGTACTTTTACTTTTGATGCTTCAATGGAACAATATATACGGGATTAGGGAAGGATCTGTATACCTCTTCCACCTAACAAACTGACTTCTACTCTTCTCATTTCTTCAGATTTTCAATTAATTTCCATCAGCTTTTGATGACATCACATTCTTAGGGAAATTGTATCCAATTAGTCTGTTTGTGAAGCACATGCATGAAAGCTAAAGGAACAGTCCACTCATTACCGTGGATCCCAGTGTGCCGGTGTTTCTACCCTTGCTCGGTAATTACACCGTGATGAATAGCGTCTCCTTGGCCCAATATGAGACATGTCCTTTGCTCTAATAGGGAGGTCTCCAGCGGTGAATGCCACCGGTGATGATGGACTGTCTCTGCTCCAAACCGCTTGCCATTCGTCCGCATTCCTGTAATGTGGTTCTGGCTAAGTGTCTCTCTGCATGGCTGTTATGCTGCCAAGTTACCGTGCAGCATAGAAGATGAAGCAGAATCTAGTTGCTATCTCTGCGTCTTCTAAATATGATACTGTAAAGAAAAGATGCTACGCAAATGCTGTAGGCATATTGGGCAAATATATAGAGGACATACAGCACAGAATCCCATCATAACGTTCACCCAGGCAGCACGATGCTCAATAACACTGTAGTTAGGGCATCGGGAGGTTCCGGCGGTGCAATGAACCAGAGCACCAGTACTACATCCACGCAGCACAGCGCACCCGCTGACTGGATGCAATGACCAAAAACAACCACAGGTGAGCGACGGCGGTCCTACGGGGCTAATAACGGCTCTGGCCCTGCACCCCTCGGCTTAAAAATATAATGTCTGCGTCTGCGGGCGATGCCGGCGACTTGTATCGGCCAAACACCGGTGTGCCATTATCACTGCTTCCAGAGTGGCAGCGAGGCGGGGACATTTAGCAGGGTGTCAAACTCGCTAGAGTCCTCCATCAAACAGCGGCGACCAGAATAAAGGCTCTGTCAGAAATACTGACAGCTGTAATATTTCACCTGGCCCTGGAAGCCATTCCATCAGCCAAAACACAGACGCAGAGAAATATTTCCTCTCTTCAGCCCCCCCCCCCCCACCCCCTGCCCTTCGTATGAATATATATGAATATTTTGGGGGGTTATTTCCTACACAGTTGTTGTCATTGTTATTGGGTAATGAGGAGAAAGTTAGGAGAGCAATCTTCTTTTATGCTGCCTTTGAGGACATTCGGAGCGGGGTCGATTTAGCGGCAGAATGGATATCCATTGTTATTCATCGTAGCGGCTCTAATAAAGTATTTTCACATTTGTCCGTTCGTCTCGGTAGTGCAGTTTTTGCAATTGTAAAAGCATCAACTTTCACATCATTTATATAGCATCTGCACAGAAGTACAAGGGCACGCCTAAAGTTTTTCATCAATGGAAGTAAATCGTACGTTCACATCAGGCGGAAACCTCCGGTTCTGCCAAGTGATGCCGATGTCTTGCCTTCTCTCTACTGACCAGCAAAGAGGCTGATTGTATAGAAGTCTATGAGAAAATGACTCTTGATTTATTCCCTCAGTAAACATTGTAAACATGAGTTTATGGTCTCAATCTCTAGCTTCAAGTCTTCTTCAACACAGCATGATGTTCATTTAGTACATTATGGTCCATTTAGAGTCAAATAGACCATAAAGCAGGGGATGCTTTAGGGCGGGGCTTCCTTGTGATTGACAGGTCTCTACCAGAACCGTAAATGGCATCTCTATGTCACTCCTCCGCATTCCAAATATGGTCACTTCCGTTCATTTGTTGACAAAAACAACAACATGGCGACGGCTGTAATGGAGGCTTCATAACAGCAGTCCACGAACCAATGGATGACATCACAATGACTACCTCCACTTCTTCTATATTGTCTATGGTTCTCATTAATATAATGTTTTTCAAATTAATTCATGTACGGCTGCAGTTAGTCTTTGGAGGACACCTAGGCATCACTTACTGTAATTTCTGGTGTGAATATCACCTTTCAACAGCCTTTAATTGTGCCGTTGCCGGTCTCCTTCCTGAGGAGCAGACAGAGGCAGAACGTTGTCGTGGCAGGAGGGGGGGGGGGGCGATGTCACCGTTAAGGTCACAGATCATTTTTAATTGAGCTCGCTCGTCTAGCCCCAACACTCACATTGCAGCCAGACGTTTTTTCTGAATATATACGGGGTCGTCCATTTTTCATGTTTGAATAATTGCAGCACATCGATGCCACCGGCTAAAAGCTGAAGACGCAAGTACGCATTATTGACTCTGTGTAAATCGATGCTAACGCATGGAACATGCATGCTACCAATCTGTCAGTGTTCTGTCAGTAGAGCTTCATGGATCCATCCGCCATCAAAGTGCAATGAAGACTGAAACCACAATCTATCATTTAACGCTGTCACTGAAGACACTGATTGAGGCGACCAGGGGAATACTGTAAGTTATTCACATGCCACTTCTCTTTTGCATTTGTTTAGGGCCTGTCAACAACAAGGCGATTCAGAAAAGCATTAAAAAGATCATGAAGCTGAATGAAAAGCAACATTTAAAGGAAGCCTGTGGATTTATTTTGACTACCTGTAGTGCTGTGAAGCAATGTTTTAACAGGTTGGCCTCTATCCGCGCACACAGGGACACATT
This sequence comes from Cebidichthys violaceus, assembly GCF_023349555.1. Taxonomy (NCBI): domain Eukaryota; kingdom Metazoa; phylum Chordata; class Actinopteri; order Perciformes; family Stichaeidae; genus Cebidichthys; species Cebidichthys violaceus. Next base: position 507,106 of record NW_027176528.1, on the reverse strand, counting down.
CTCCTGCCCTCTGGTTTCACGATATTCTACTTAGTGACAGTTGGTGATGGTAAGGCGCAAAGAAAAGGCAGCGAAGAAGAATGCAGAATACAAATATTCAGTTAACTTGGCTTTACAAATGTCTCACGAGGAAGGAAATGCACTCTGTGTTTATTAGACCTCATGGATACGAAAAATGTGTAAAGGCTGAAGAACAACAGGTTGTTTCGCCGAGGTTGAAGACATCAGGGGAGATGAGGGAAACTTATCCAACAGAGGATCAGGCCAGAGAGCAGGAGTCCAAAACTCAGGCAGGCAGAGAAAATGGCTGGAAAACGCCAAGGCTGTAGACGTTGTATTTCACAATGATTTCTTTTCCGAGCGTTTTCATGATCTTGACATTCCAAACTGCACTTGGAGGCAGTTTTGTTCCTCTCACAGCAGCGAGACAAGAGAAGACGGAGGGACTGTGCCTTGTGCTGAAGCTTGTTTTAAAGCTTGTGTCACCAGGTAGAGAATTTGAGTCCCTTATATCTTTACTTTTAGGATTATTTTTCTATTTGTGATGTATCCCAGCAGATAATTTAAGTCTTCAATGTCATTTTGAATTTAACCTTATTTCTCTTGTTAAGCAAAGTGTCAATCACAGCAGTTTTACCCAGATACGCTTCTCATTGGTTATGTTGGGGAATGCAGACTCCCGATTGGGTAAAGGAAAATAAGACCCGCCCTACCAGAAAGACGTCTGACGTTACCGAGTGAGAGAATACGCGAGGGAAACGAGCGCTATTTGTTTCATAAACTAGTTCAGCCGTGATAACTGTTAGAACTGTCAGAGGCACGGCGCTTTGTGAGACTGCACTCATACTACCTGATGGAGGTGATTCAGAGACCTTTGTGCCTCGAGTTTACAACTTTTGGCAGCGTCTTGGTGAGTTTTTCTAACTTAAGCTAGCATGCTAACTGCATTAGCCACTGTGTCTGTCGCGTGAGGGCATTGATACGTGAAGCTGGCGCTAAAACGACTGCTGTGAAATGGAGAGTGTTACATGTTGACTCAAAGCAGCATATTTTTTGCATTGATAATTTACTGGTAAATGTGGATATGGTTGTAGCAAACCTATTTGCTTTTAGTTGTTCTGCTGCTCTTGTTGAAAACATGAACGTGAAGTTGGTAAAACTATTTCTGTTGCTGTTACTCAGTTCATGATTTAAAACAGAAACAATATCCATGGTTAAAACCTTAGATAATCATAATTCATGGTTAAATAGCTTAAAAGTAAATCCTAATTGGTTAAAGAAGGATAAAATGCTCCATGTGATAATTGATGTGTATTATTTTGAGAAGTTTGATATGTAATTCATTAACATGGATTGGAGTTTCATGATAGTAATAGCCTTGTCTTATACAGGCTAGGGTTTTGAGGTTCCCTGGATACCTTTTGACTCTGGATATTGAACGAGCCACCACTGAACTCAACCGTCTCTTCGTTCCTCATCGCCTGAGTGCACCAGTGTGGTAGGATTGAGAAAGCAACACATCTCACTACTTGACTGATTCTTTTGACTTTGAAACTGAAACTGTCTGTTGACTATTTGAACCGACTATATAAGGAAACAAGGAAGGAAGTTGAACTCGAAAGGAACAAACTGAAGGAACACTGCACTTCAGAGACACTTTTACACAGTTCAATGGGAAAGTGCTGAGTAATCTTTTGAGAAGAGCATTGTAAACGTTGTATTTTATTTTTATTTTCACAAAATTCAATATATTCTTAGTCAAACCATTCTGTGGCTCCAGTTCCTTTGTGTGTCTATTATTGTCTATAAACCTCTCCCTGTGAACCTAGAACCTGGTCCAACAAATTATCTGAGTATTCTGCAGGTTCTAAGAGGGTTACACTTGTATTTGCTGCTTGGTTCCAGGAAACAAGCTTCAAAATTCCCCAAAGACTTGCTCCCACCAGCATCCGTGTACTCAGCTGTTACACCTGGACAGGTTAGGGTACGTGTTTTCTGGCTACTTCCTCAACGACTCGCCGGTCACGTGATCGGCAAGCGCAACATTTCTCCCACCAGTCAGTTCTGTTTCACGCAGACCGTTTACGCCGCATTGACAGATCCGGTTTCCAATGCAGCCTGAAGCGGAAGCACAATAGACGATCGATCCGGTGGGGAATGAATGGAAGTGGGGCCGGCATGCTACTGGGCTGATGGGGAGGTTGGGAGCAGGTTGGTGGGTAGAAGGCATGGGGAATAGTGGGAACACAGAGGTAACTGCAGGGCAGGAGGGAGCGGCAGGATAGGAAGGCAAAATGTCTGCCGTAGTAACATTGTGCAACCATCATGAACAGAGGAGAGGACTCGTCATTGGGAGCTACGCCTGTCCATTCCTAACTTTAAACTTTCTTGGTGTCTTCCCATTGAGCACTCCGAGTTTTATTCATTCATTCATTTATAATGCATCGGCTTGCGTCGCCCCCGTCCATCAACAACCACGTCTTTTGATAGATGCATCCATTTTTAATATGCAATGAAAAGAGGTACCGGTAGACGGTCCAAAGACTGTGAACACAGCGATAGTGAGGCGCCAGGATCAAATACGCTCTGTGGTTGGTTGCATTTGTTTGCCGCGATGGTTTAAGTAACGTTTGGTGATCCGGTCCATCAGCTGTGTGTGTGTGTGTGTGTGTGTGTGTGTGTGTGTGTGTGTGTGTGTGTGTGTGTGTGTGTGTGTGTGTGTGTGTGTGTGTGTGTGTGTGTGTTTTAAATACCAGTGTTTGAACAGCCTTGCTTGTACTAAAGCCGAACCCGCATAGATAAACAGATTAATAGTGGACAGAAAAGAATGTGAACTCTATTAATATCGTCACATACAGTCATACATGGCACAGCTTAGTGAAATGCAACCTCTGCATTTAAGGAGACAAGGACACTTTGACATGTGGACAGGAGGAGCTGGGAATCAAACCGTCAACCTTGAGATTCAAGGGCAACCTGCAAAACCTAGAATGTACTGTAACATACACTCTGTATTACCTTTTTGAATTCTGTTTCCTGCCGTAGAAAAAACAGTATATCACGTTTTCAGACTTTTTGTCACCGACTTGGTACCAAAGTTCGGTTCCAGCCCTTTCATGCATGAATTATGAACGTATGCTTTAAAAGAGCACACTTCTGATTCATCATTTCAGTCCTGTAACGCCGTCGACACTCACGATGGACAGCTCAAAACACGAGAGCTATCGCCCTTGTTATTCCACAGCTTCTCCTTCCTTTTCAAAACCTCGTGCCCGTATTACCCACAATGCAACTCAGCCGCTGACACTTTGGTCGGAGATTGTCACTTGAGGACATTAATCAGACTTTGCGCAGCTCCCATCGGAGACGCGGAATAGCCTACTTTTTTACTGCTTCTTCCACCTATGCGGCAGTTGGAGTTCCCCTTTAAGATGTCAAGCATTAGTGCGAACACTCGTACTCTCCTGTTCCACATTCACCCAGAATGTCATATTTCCCAGGGATACAAGGATAAAGTGCTGCTGTGGTTATATTGAAAAAAGGATGTTTACTGAAATAGTATCCAGGTAATTATGAGTCATAACTGACTTTATTTTAATCCTTATTAGAGGCTTTTTAAAGCCCCCCCACACACACACACACACACACACACACACACACACACACACACACACATTTAGGACTGCTGTTAATCAGCACCTTTCATCCATCAGACCTGAAGCCTGGCAGAGTATTTCCGCTCTACCTCCGGCTGCCTGTACTAATTAAAGAGCCTCAGTAATTGAAGTTTCTATTTTCACCTGAGCTCTTCATACGTTGGCGCTGGCGTGAGTTTAAAGGGTGAAGTAAGATGACACGCCGCTGTCACAGCTGCTACACCTTTGTTTTAAAGAGCGTGTGACACGGTGACGAGGTCGGGAGGACTTCTGTGGACCGTTTGGCTGATGCTCAAGGACGAGCCGCGCTTATTAGCGGCTGTCATTGTGTCGTGGTGTTTCTCCGACACAATGAGAGAGGCGGAGTGGAGTGGAGTGGCGTGCTGCGAGTGTCCGTGTCTTACCTCGTCTGTGGACATCTATTCATTGTTCATTGTTCTCACACCTAAAAAACACTTTAGGACTGCCTCAGACCGTGCATACGCACGCATGATGAAGGTCAGCTGACTCAATGTTAACACACAACTAATTGAATTCATTCAAATTCATATTAAAAGCGCATTCATTAGAAAAGGCTATAATATATTTAAAACTGTTACTTTAGCTATATAATATATAAAACCGTTCGTTTACTAGTACATCGGCCAAATGTTTGAAATGATTATGATATCGATGCCCTTTTTATTCTCATCAGTTATTGTCACAATAAAAATATATATTCCAAGCTTCTATTTAGGTTTATGAATAAACAAAAACGTGATTTGAAGTTATTGTGGTTATACTGTATGAATACTATTCATGGTGCTTAGGCTGCCCCATGCTGGCCAGTGGGACATCGCAGTGAAAATTATGTTTTTGAAAGGCTAAATGCCAACAAATATGGATTGAAGAATATTTTGTTCGATAAAAAACAAAAGATTTGACCATTTCGGTCACATCTATCTTTTTTTCAATACATTTTGACTTAACAATGCTCTAGAGATGTAGGAATATTTTTGGTCACACGGTTCATAAACAACAACCCTAGCTAGCTAGAGATTATTAGCATACGTTATTTTAGCGATCTTTTTGTTACACAAGGATTGAGCCTTTGTCTGAGAAACAGAACGTTGTTTACCAGCAGAAGACAAACTCATCTACAAAATCCATGATTCGTTAAATGTGTGAAACCCTACGCTGCTTTTGACAGAAGCAACAATCACACACTCTGCATGCCTGGTATGGTATGGTACGCGAGTGGTCATGAGTGGGTGCTCGTGTGTGAGAGACTACATAGCTGAGTTGCCCTTGTTTGTCTTTGTCTTTCCATAAAGCCTCATTGGTTAAAATGTCAAGAGCATCAGTCTCCTGAGATAGCAAAGCCATGCTGCGATGTGTTCGGGGCAAGGGCACCTTTATCGGGATTTGATTTCTGCATTCCAAGAGATTGACCCTGATCAAATGACATCATTGAGACATTGTTGTCCTCTCCTGGTTTTCTCTCAACGTCGTCTCAGGCATGTCTGCAGCAGACCAGCAGACAACAGTACACAGCTGCAGAGGAGATGACACGAAAAAAATCTGGTTTCAATCAGCCATTCAAATTCAGCTAGTTGAGTCTTCACAAGGCAAGTTTATATGTAGAGCACATGTCAACAACAAGGCAATTCAAAGTGCTTCATATAAAACCATTAAAAGCATCAAAACATAATGCAAAAGAAAAGGAGATTTAAAAACAAAACAACGAGACTTTTTGTCTAAGTGTAAGTTTAAAATTCTAAAAAGTTCTGTAAAAAGTGTACAGAGGCATATTCTGTAGTAGAGGCAGAAAAGGACACGCCCCTTGAAAATGATGTGGACTTTTGTTTTGCATTTGAATTTGACGTTTTCTCTCATATCAAATGAAAATGAATTGGAACGTTGCATTTTGCATGTTAATAATACCAGGGGGTGGTTTAAGGCTTATTTAATCAAAATGGTCAATCTAACCCAGACGCAGGTGTGTTTCATTTGATTGCTTCTGTATAAAAATGTTAACCTTAAAATCTAGCAGCTCTCAGACTTAACAACTCGAATACGTGCATCTTGACCTTTCACATCAGCATTTTGACCATATTTTACTGTCTTTTCTACCTCTTTGTCTTCTGCACCTGTTTCTTTATTATGCACACCATAATGTAGCGCTGAAGGGACACAATCGACCTTCGAACTAGTACTGAATGTCCGCAGCTTAAGAGCGTCTCCGGTTGTGAATATCACTTTTAAACTGCATCATAAACTCCACCTGTCAAATGCTGCACCACTGTTCAGAAGGTTGTCGAGTATAAAACCCTGGTGGCTGGTTCAGGAGGCCTGGGAGATTCATTATTGTCATTTTCTGCTGAGAGATAGAGCAGGAAACGGTATTTCTTTTTTTTACCATTAATAATGCCACGTTTCAATAGATAAACAAATAAAGCTGGCAATATAGCCTCAGCTAAATGATATTCACAAATTAAAATACGATGCTGGCAATGGGAATGGACTCAACCTTTAGAGCATCACTCATATACAGATATGAAAAGTGTTCTGTTCTGAATAGAAGGAATCCCATCTAGACAAAACTGTTTGGCCAAATGGAACAAATCCAGCCATCCTCCTTTTCTCATCACGAATAAAATCTGGTTTTATCTTGACTTTCTTTACAATAACTGGTGCTACAAATACAATACAAATAGTAAAAGTCACTGACTGGGGGAATTGAGTATTATATTGAATCAAAGTTACATGATAAAAAAAAAAAAACAGTCACACGTAAAATTGACCTGTAGTGTTAATTGATGTGTACATTTCAAATATGAATTAATTCCAAGCCAAAACTCACCATGAGTATTTCCAAATGTATACATCCCGGTGCTGTAGGGACACTGGACTGAATCCCAAACACGCTGTGCGATGTGCATCAAGGCAGACCTCTATTATTTTCTATATAAACCTGCATTCAGTGTCGGCAGGGTGAACAGAACACGTCAACTTCCTATTTTCCAGCGTTGACGGCCCAGAAGAGAATCACTGGCCCTCCCTTGTTTGGCACGTACCAACTATCACTTCCATGGCTTGTCATAGTACTCCTCTGTGGTCTTTTAACCATTCTGAAAAAGAGAAGCTTCATGGTAAGGGAGAAAAACACGTTGGCCTCTATGACCGCCAGTCTTGGCAGGCTAATGGAGTTGAGGTTGAATTTTTAATGTGGGGAACTGAGTGAAATAACACACAAAGCAATTCTAAAACATGACTGGGATGAGTAACATGTCAACATTGTATCACTCTTTATGTGGAGTATTTAAAACACACACGCACGCTATTTGCACCATTCGCGCTGCATTACTCTCGGGGGACCATTTGTGGTCATTCATGCTAGACGCGTCGGATGGGGGGGGGGGGGGCGTGGCTTATCGCCCTGGAAGCCGTTCAACCGTCCGCCATCAACCATGGAAAAAATAACCTATATTTCTGCTTAGTATGTGTTGTGGAAATCCCAGATATCCCGGGAAAGTAAACGTCGTCATGTCTGGGTTCATAGTCCTGAGGAGCGTCGTGGATTTCATGGAGCTGTATTCACCGAGTCTAGCAAGCCACCCGTCAGCTGGTTTACCACAGCTGTATCAACCCCAAACAAACAGATGTGGCTGTGATTTAACGGCAATAAACGGACGGAAAGGGATGCCGAAATCTGTGATAACTGTTTCCAGCATTCCGAACATGTAAGGTCTACTTTCACACACACACACACACACACATTCTCATTTCTAGTTTTAATATCTGAGCAGGGCACAGTGTTACTATCTGGAGGCATTCATGGTTTCCGTGGTGTTTCCTAGCTTACCAAAGACATCGAGAGACTGGATTTCACGAGGTAGACGGGGCAGTACCATAGCATTCACATAATGACCTCCTGCTCAACACTTTTCCAAATGAGCTCGTAACACACACACACACACACACACACACACACACACACACACACACACACACACACACACACACACACACACACACACACACACACACACACACACACACAGTCTGAGCATGGTAGATAACCTTAATCAATAACACAGTGTAGTATAGCAGGAAAACACAGCTGTGACTCATGTTCCTGCTCTGCACACAGAAGTGTGACGTGAGGACAGAGGAGCAGAGGGACAAACAGAGGTGGTCGGGTGTTCCTAAGGATTACCGAGGCACCACAGCTCTGACAGTCAATGCATGAGGCCGTAACTCCGCGCAGTAACCGTGTGTGACGTCTGACAGTCCGAGCAAACGGAAGACACCGGCTCTGCAATGATTAAGCATCTAACCAAAACCGACACAAACGGAGGTATTGTGAACCTCAGCAGCACACTTTAACGGAGCTTTAACTGTGCATTTTCAGTTCACCGCTGAGATGCATCAGACTGTAGACCAGGGGTCACCAATAGGCGGACCGCGGCCCGGATCCGGACCCAGACACCGTTGTATCCGGACCCTGGACCTAAAACTGATAGATAATTGAGAATTATCACATTGTGACAGAGCGCCTATATTTTAACCTGTATTTTAACTCGGTCAGTGGTCCAGGAAACAAACCGACCAATTACATGCGTTGTAAATGACATCACGCGATGCAGCTCAGTCAATCAAATGTGGGTATTCTGACACGTTTCCTGACTCGAGATTCTTGTGATTTTTCTGAATAGGGTTGAAAGTCACCACAGACCACCAAACACACTGTTGTAGCTGCTGCAGTATCTCATAGATCTACTCACGGTTTCATTGTGCGCTGCGCCTCTCAACTCTGTGACTGCTGCTTGGCTGAAGTATTTAGTTGACTCTGATTAAAACGTGCAAGGATGTCTTTTGGAGCCAGCAGTGTTGTCAGATGTCGTCTCAGGAGATATAACAACAAGCAGCCATTGTTGGTTGGTGACACACCAACCTGCCAAAACACACATTTACAACTCACTGTAAATGTGAAATGTAATCCATCCTCAGTCTAATTTCCATGGTGGAGCAGCCCCGTCTCCGAGAATCACGTTCTCATCCAGCGAAACTGCATTGTGAATGAAATACGGCCAAGAAAACCCACAGAAACATGAACAATGACTGAGGGGGAACCTCAGTGGTTACCCAAAGGGGGGGTTTGTACTGTTAGCGCTGTTAGCACCGTTAGCTGTGAGCTGCCAGCTCAGCCGTCACCACGGTGAGAGGCAATCGAAATACTCCCAATCTCGTATCTTGCACCTTTTAAAGGCTGCAGAACTGTAGTCTGTCTCCTACAGTGCGTGATATGTCCCAAAATCACTCTAATGGACTGTAGATCGTCACAAAACACGTTGCACATCTTTCTCCCCAGAGCATTACCTGCTGACTTTCTCTTTTTTTTTTTTTTTTTTACAAACACCAAGTCATGTACAGGTGAGGTCAGAGAGCAGAGGATACATTCTGCGCTATTGCTTTGTCTTCACAGGTCATTCGATTCCAACACACACACACACACACACACACACACACACACACACACACACACACACACACGGCAGCCATTCGTTTCCCAGCCATGAATGAGGAATGAGTATATTGACCTTGAATACATCCAAGCCTGAACCCACAAACCCACCCACCTCCAATTCTTTTCTTTGCCGCCTCCCAACATATTTATCAAATGTCATGCGGCCAAAAATCCCCCTTTTCCTGCCGTAGAGAGCTCTCACAACGTGGGACGTTAGGGTTGCAACAGCGGAGCAGGCAGCTCTAACCTGGATGGACGAGCAGCCAGGACACGGCTAGCAATTTAGATCTCATTGCGATAGTGGCATGACGACAGCAGAAGAGGCAAGAGAGGCGGCATGGCGAGGAGTAAGATGGTGAGGCGTGATGGATCACCAGAGAAGGTGTAGCGCGGTTGTGAGGCGCAGGGGCTCGGAGGAGGAGATGGTTGTAGCAGATAATAATTGACAGGACAAGAATAAAAACGGTGTGAAAAAGAATACAGGTGAAGGGGTTCGTGGTATGTTTAAAGTAATGTCCGCTGAGTGCCAGAATGAAACGTTAGAGGGTATCAGCGGATGAATGCTGATAACAAATGGATGTGGAGGAGAGGGCTGGAGAGGATCCTGAAATGGGGGCGCTGGTGGAGATGACCATCAGGGAGGAGACCATGATCAGTAGCGTACTTCCTTGTAAAACAAGAATTACATCCTCTCTCTTTTTTTTTGTGTTATCTACGGCCCGCGAAGGAGCTTAAAAGCATCGCAGTGGGGTAAGAACATAAAGCTGAAAACTGGTGAAAGCATGTTAATATTCCAAAATGGGTATTTATTAAGATATGCAAAATAAGCCAAGCGAACAGTGAGCAGCATACATTGCAATCCTATTAAAAGTTTGCCACCTCTTAGCGCTCTCCTCTGATCTGTCAAGCTGCGCACCCTGAGCCTACTCCCCGATGTATTTCCTCTCTTCAGATGCTAAAGGTCTGGATGTCATCTCCTGCAGCCAGCTGTTAATTAGATGTTTTTAAGCTGTCCACTCTTCCGCAGCCTTATCAGCTAAATTGTCTTATTAATGAGATTCAACTTTCTTTATGATTTAGTCTTGACATTTCGAGGCCTTTTTGATGTTTTTTTTTTTTCCTTTTTTTTCTGGAACTGTGGTGGGTTTCCAATCATGAATTTAGTTGCTTTTTGAAAAGCTCAGTGTGATAGAACACAAAATATTTTCCACAAGAAGTTGTTCCTTAAATTCACCTAATTCCGGTTGGATTGTTTCAGGGCAATAACTGAAGATTAAAAAGAACTTTGGCTTTTGGAAATTAGCTGACAACATTTTCATATACATATCTCCCAAAAATCTTTTTGATTTTAACTTGATCAACATGCTTTTGGAATGTTTTAAAGGTTTTAGGATACAATAAAAAAAGAGACAAAATAAAGCCAACATGTTGTTGCTTGAACTGTAATTGCTGGGGAAGTGAAAATGATTTGCAATGCAATTTTAATGTGCAGTAAAAACACATAAATATTTAAAGTTATAATCCTCTGGCCAGTTTTAATTTTGCTCTTAGATTAGTGTAATGAAAGTTACAGAGTTATCATACTGCAGCGTTTTGCAGCGTTTTGCAGTGCTTCCGCGTCCAAAGTGAGCCCAGCATGAGAGGGCCAAACCTATACAAGATGTAGAAGGTAGTTACGTATTGTAGCTCCAGATTCTGTAAGTATAGCCCTATAAACTGTGGACCGCTCTGGCTCCACTTAGTCCAGCTGAAAGAAATGCTAAAATTGGAAGCAGAACTATGGTCACACGCTGTTAAATATTGCAAGTGCGCGGACGTAAGAGAGAGAGCCGTGCAGAGCACAGAAAATCTTCACGACCGTGCATTTGTGCAGGGGATTAACAGAACAGCGACAGCTCTTAGAGGGCTTAGCCTTTACTCATAGACTCTGCCGTGACAATACATAACTAAAAAAGGACACCTGTCGACCAGCGGCACCAAATGACAAAAAGAGAGACCCTATGGCACCTTGCGTGGTGGCCCTGTCATCAGTGTATGAATGGGTGTTAATGGGGGAATGATGACATGTAGCGTTAATGCGCTTTGAGTGATCAGGAGACTAGAAAAGTGCTGTACAAGTACAGTCCATTTACTTTGTTGAAGTAAAGCTATCGAGAGCCTGACTGACATGTTAAGAAGCAACAGCAGCTCGGCTCTGCTTCATGTCTACGCTGCACTGAAATGACACGCCACTGGCAGTTTTCTGTATAGTTTGTATTGATGCACTCTTTTGTAAAAAGGTTGTTGTTTACCTCCGTGAAATGTTGGAGGTGTAGCCTGCAGCCCTCCATCTAACGGTTCACTGTGGCACTTTCCTCCTGTAGCGTTCCTCCCTTCTAATAATGAAATGTCGTTCACTGACAAAACGCTGGAGACATTCTGTGTAGCTGACGATTATTGAATCGGTCCAACACAGGACTGTGCCCCAGTAGACCGCTGTCCCTGTCCCGGGTAAAACCAAGTGACGGTTGACTTATTGACCGTAGTTTTGTTATGTCAGTTATGTAAAAAACCTACAGTCAATAAGTAGTAAACATAGGTCTTTTTTTTTTTTTTACATACCACACATACTTAATAACCCAAGCCACAATCTTTTTCTCAGCCGAACAAAGTACTTTTGTTTTGTATAGAAATCTAAAAACATATTTTTTGTTTTGGAAAAGACACTATTCATCTAACGAGTGGAAACTGCCACCCTGACATGCTGTCCCTGACTCAATGTCCCTTGTTCAATGTCCCTGCCACGCTGTCCCTGCAACCCTGTCCCTGACTCAATGTCCCTGACTCGCTGTCCCTGATTCGCTGTCCCTGACACGCTGTCCCTGACACGCTGTCCCTGACTCAATGTCCCTAACTTGCTGTCCCTGATTCGCTGTCCCTGCCACGCTGTCCCTGCCACACTGTCCCTGACTCGGTGTCCCTGACTCAATGTCCCTGACACGCTGTCCCTGACTCGGTGTCCCTGACTCGCTGTCCCTTTGACAAAAACAAAATCACAGACATGCACTGAACCAACACACACACACACACACACACACACTGCCTTCATCTTCAGAGAGGCACATCGGCCATGCAACCCCCAAACAAAACTGGGAATGTAAAACTCAACTGAGGCTGAAATGCAATTGCAATGCACTCTTTTACGTTTCCCCTCGATAGCCTGACCGTCTGGCAGCGTTATGACAATAAAAATGCTCAAAACGCTGAACCTCGCAGGTGAAACACGAGGCTTGGGAGGAACGTTGCTTTTCTCCTGAACTGAATTTGGGTGATTTGATGTTGTTTCCTCTCAAGAGGCAATTTGGGGACTTGATGGCGTCAGGCGCTCTGATTGCCCGAACTTTCCAGTTTTGTGGGGATGCCATTAGGCTGTGTGCAAACAGCAACACGTTGCAACTGTAATTGTGAACCATAGAGTATAGTGGTGATTTAGAAGTCATTTTGTCACTTCAGGAGAGCAGCTACAATACGCCAATCACTTTAAAACTCTCAGGTTATTTCGCAAGCAAATATAAAAAACGCTTCTATCAGAAATGGCTGACTGATTCACTGACTGGATCCGAACTTAAATTGCAGCGTTTGACCTGAACATCAGTCAACATTTATGTCTCATTTCTGCAGCGATGCTCAAAAAGGCAACAGCTGTCAGGATTTCGGATGCGTGCCAAAGTCTGCGCGCCCTGCATGCATCCTCTTCCTTCGACGAGAGCCCTCATTGCTCTCGACTGAGAACAACCTGATTGAAGGCGAATGGATCAATAGAACAATCTTTCAGCACCTCCTCTGTGCATCCTGATGGACCTTTGTAGGGGTAGAGATGATAGCGTCTTACATGTGGCTAACAATCCTGACTCTGGGAGAGACTGCAGCTCTGGCCTGCAGTCGACTGAATGGCCATCCATCAGGATGGGTTATTTTCTTCACATCAGCCATGTTGTTTTCCTCCCACACAGCGCTGAGAGAGAGAGAGAGAGAGAGAGAGAGAGAGAGAGAGAGAGAGAGAGAGAGAGAGAGAGAGAGAGAGAGAGAGATTGGGCCGTGTAGCCTGCAGTCACTCTCTCTCTTTCCCTCCCAGCTCATCATTTGTTCTTTCTGTCTCCCCCTCTGTTTTCCTCCTGTCCTTTTACTCTCCTTTTCCTGTCAAATCACAAAAAAAAAAAAAAAAAGCTTGAAAGTGATTCCCCTCAGTTCTTCCTTAATCCTGTCATTTGCTGCATTTTAGTTTTTGACATTAATTCCTGAATGCGGTGGCGCACAATGTTGATTTCATACTACAAATCTCTCTCCTCCTGCCAAAACAATTTGAATATTTGTTCAAAGACACATTTTATTTTGTTTATCAGCGGATACACACCCCACCATGCTCTCTCAGGTGTCACTGCAAAAAGGCATGAACTCTATCAAAGGTGAATAAATGGTCCCCAAAAAGTTGCATGACGTTTACACACACGTGATATTCAACATGTGACCCAGAAGGTTCATAAAGCCTTCATCTAATTCAACCCCAATGTGAATCCCAGGTTAATCATTTTCATAGACATCAAGTTATTTACAATAAAAAGCTAAGAGATGTTAACTCCATATAAATAACTGGGGTGCTATGAAATGCTCAAAGAGCGCTCGGGCCCAAGAGGTTAAATCATTGACATTTGGATACTTTCAGGTAGTAATTTATTTTTGACCTTATACATGATTCATGCAGAAGTCGATACATTTTAGAGGTTAGTCTTGTTTACGATTGTTGTAGTTCTTCCTCTGAGGCATAAAAGTGTGATTTGTATTTGTTTAGTGTGTATTTTCCCATACTCACACAGTCAGTAATGATGAAGCGAACAATACAAAGTGTGTAATGAAGCTTGATTTGAGAAGTCAGTAGACATTATTGTGATAGGCTGTGACATTTTTGCTTTGAAATACATTTTTATCTGCAAATAAAATGAACAAAAATACACGTTTAACATTTTTGGAACAACGCATATCTTTACGTTCAAACTAATCAATAATGGGCTAAACGGTGAGCCCTGAGGAACCCCGCAAGTTACTGATATTATTGATATTAGCATATTTATATTTTTGCAGTTAGATAATGACCCTCTAGTGCCAGATCTCCACTTTTATCTTTCAATCATCAAGCCATGATCAATAGAATAAAATGCTTTTTTGGGGGACTACATTAAATACTACCATTTTAAATTCATCATGTCATATTGCAGATTCGTGCAATATGACGAATATTGCTGATTCGTCTTCAGCCTCATAGACTGCTCCCGACTCATTCAACTGAATGACAGTCATTCTACCTGTAAGCTTTCTGACTGGGAGGGTCTAAGGAGTGAGGAAAAAAAAGATGGAATTGAAGAAAGAGATGCGGTATAAATTCATTGGAAAGAACCCTGTGACCTTGAATAAATGAGCTCATACTAAATATCACATCACTGGGTGGACTGATATTCCCTCTGAAGGGTCTGGTGGAGGGCTCCTGCTCCTGCTGCTCCTGCTCCTGCTCCTGCTGCTCCTGCTGCTGCTGCTGTAGCAGTCTCTGGCCCACTTAAGGGCCACTGGTGATTTTCTATCTGGGCTATCATTGATCCCAAGGCAGTTGCAGGCTAATGTTTGAGCTAGCTTGGGATAGTTTAAAGTTAGCTGTGTCTGGCAACTCAGACCCTCACTGATCTCATCTGCAGTTTCTCTCTCCAGTAATCCCCAAGTGGGAAAAGTTTGCTTTTTTTTTTAATGCCTTCCATTTTGAGAAGAACATGCACACTACTGTTAGCTCAAACTTCTAACTCCTCAGAGGATTGTGTGTGACTGCGGTTGTATTTTTTCTGGAGTATTCAATAGAGTGTTGGATTTTGTGTCAGCTGTGTGCACATTTGTTGATGCCAGTTTATTTCTATTCACATTGACTTACATTGAACCTTTACTGACATTGTGTCAGGGGAGTTTTCAGAAAGACTTTCCAAACTTTTTTTCTCATATTTTATGTCTGGTAGTGTATTATTGTCAAACTATGATGGCACATTAGAATCATGACTCCAAATTCCAACACAATCGTATCAGTGTTACTGCTGGGCCAACTGTTTGACCTGAGAGCCTGATGGAGTCAACCAGGGGAAAACCAAAAATACCGTGTTTGAATTCGTCAGTTCTATGGGCTTCAATTGAAGTGCTTAGAAGATGGAGAAAATAATTTGACCCTACCTTATGATTTACATTTGGTGTCACTCTGCAACCTGTGTCTAGATATCTTTAAATGGGAAAATGCTAAATGTAATTGCAGAATCAGCCGGACCACAACAATTAATTACGTGTCAATTATGCACCCAGCAGTTGACCATCCACACCCCATGATTATTTCACATTTGAAAATCTACATCTCCCCGCATTCACATCAACTTTCTACGCTAAGTGGGTTAAACAAAATACAAGAGTCTAGTTCAAAACTAATCATAATTTACTTCTATGCTGATGATGTGTGCGTCTATAATCATACCAGACAAAACTGAAGCTTCACCAATGAACTCTTCATTTAAATCAATGTTTTATTTTATTTACATCTTAATAAATGACCCATCAAGCTGCGCCGTGTTATTTCAACAAAAAAGCCAATCAACCCAACCTAAGTGGTAACCATGGGTGCCTACAAATGTATTCCAAGAGTGAGAGTGTAATACAATGCAAGTGCTCAAAAACACTGATTGCATGTTGTCTGGAGCACAAGCATTTCTATAGCCTGTTAAATACAATGCCCACATTTTTGCATGCACTTTAATAAAACGGTGTCATTTGAATGGGATGGTAATTCAAATCAGGCCAATCTGCACACATGTACTGTAACAGCGTTTATGCCAATGAAGGATCTTTTATTTTACACACAAAACACCAAAAACCACCCATGAGTCAAAGGAAGCTACGCCACGTTTGTCATTTCACTTCCATTGTTAAGGCTACAGAAATAAATACTCATGTATACAATTTGTATTACACTTCAGTTTGTTTTGCACCACCAGTTTTGTAAACCAGAATGAACTCAGGAAGGCCTCTGAAATATTCATACCTTTTTGCTTCCATAGACAATATGCACCAAGTCACAAATGAGGGAAATTTCCATTGATTTTCTATTTTGAAGTCACAGGAATTATTTTCACTGTCATTGATCCAAAAAGGTATCCCATCATGCTGTGGCATCAAAATGGATCAGGTGTAACCTAATCAACACGTGTCGCCGGCCCGGAATGGCTTTAATCAACCATCCTTATGTTCTGCATAACTCGTGTCAGCGATCAGGATGGCTTTACACGGAGCGCGCTCGCCTTGGCTTTTTCTACGGCGGCGGATGAAACGCTGCAACCCCAATGTCGGAGAAAAGGCCGGAGGGCTTTCACGGCCCTTTACTCCGCAGCCAAACTCCGCCTGCCTCTGTTGATCCACGATGCACAGAATGCAGAAACTAGCTTTTTGAGAAGCGAGAATACTGAGCTCCAGCCCTGCCTTTTGATCAGAGAGGGAGGCCCCCCCCCCCATCCCCCCACCCTCCCTGTGCAAAGACCCAGAGGCTGTATTGATTTTGAATAATGCTTTGTGTCTCCTCTAGCTGCATACATGCATAATTTGTCTTCATTATGTGCTGGGCAGAGGCACGTCGGTGTGTTTTTTTTGCTTACATTGCGATGCAGGTTGTTTTTTTTTTTTTAGTGGAGACGGTTGGGAAGAAAGAGAGCAAATAGGGAAATGTACACCGTGAACGCCGTTACATAATCTTTGTTTTGACTCCCGGTTTCCATTATCATTGCTGGCCTCTGTGTGTTTAGATTGTTCAAGTCATTCATTTCACAATAGGGAGGATGCATGTGAAATTATTTACTTTACGTCTCACATTGAGAGAAATATATAGTTTATGTAACGTTTTTTTATTTGACTGCATCATGCTGTGCAGAATACTCCTTCCTGTTCTTCTACTCTCCCGCCCTGTGTGTGAGTAGAAGAAGAGTAGAGCACTCAGCTCACCGGTTCCTTCTCAGGACTAAGTCTCCAAAAATGCTCGATATATTTTAAACATGTTTTTTAAAGCCCCTTAATACTTGTAAGGCTCAGACATTTCCTAAAACAGCCGGGCACTGTAGTTTTTAGCAAAAGTTACTCAAACGGGAGGAACTGCTGTATTTGTCGGGGACTATTTTCAGCTGTGGATTAATCCACATTTGGCGCTCTGGGACCTCATTACAGAAACTTCCTGAGTCTGATCTTATCTCAGGAAAGGAATTTAACTATTTCAGGGCAGTCCTCACTTTTTTTTTTCTTCCCCCCAGGTAGGAATCATAAATTAGGACGGCATACACCCTGTCCTGAATTCAAAATAACTACCAAATAAAGGTCTCTATGGTATGTATATTGAGGGATATAAATCGACTGCCGGGACGGTTCTTTTTGAATTTTGATGGAAGTGCTTCGTCCGACGCGATCATTGCCTCCGCCTCCTCATAGCTACATTTTAAAGCAAGTCGTTTCTAATCAATGACAGTCTAGTGTACATCCTAACCATAGATACAGGCGAGTGATTGAAGAATCAAATGTACAGTTATGGAAGGAAACTCCTCCATTAGTTCAGGAATTTCTTCTGCAATGGAAAGATTTGTCCGATCTATGAAACTTAAGTTCAGATAGGTCAAGCCATTAAGATGTGTTTCTGTAATGAGGCTAGTGAGGACGATATATGTGGGATTGAGTCACTGTGTGTGTGTGTGTGTGTGTGTGTGTGTGTGTGTGTGTGTGTGTGTGTGTGTGTGTGTGTGTTCATGGTAACGAGGGAACATGCAGTGCAGCAGTGTGGCTCGTTGAAGTGTTTCGGACATCAACGAAGCACTCCATCAGGCATGGATGCACACGTAGTACTTGGATACATCCATAGTTGCATTGTCATGGGATCGGAGACAAAAAGAAACAACTTGTCTAAAATGTACCAACAGGGCTAATTTGCGCAGCGTCTGCACTGCACGTCCGTTGAGACTCATCAGAGCGCTCTTACAAGTAAGACCTTGCGCTCGCATCAACCTGCTGGAGGCTTGAACCAGCCGAGGATGTGAGAGGAGGCCGAGCCTTCCTCCTCCCCAGCAACTCACATTCTACCGACACACTGTATCGTTCTAATAGACTGGGAGATATTGGCCCTTATTGAGCTCTGCAGGAAATCCTAGCTTTCCTTTTGAATTATTCTAATGGCGCACAACAACAAAAAAGAGTTAATAGCTTTTCAATCTCAACTATCGGCTCGCGGACGGTTTAGCCTCCTATATTTCGGGGGGGGGTTCTGGTGCCAGCCGTAACAGATGGCGGACATCCGGGCCAAGACTTCCTCTTCATTTGCGCCCGTCGTTCTTCATCAGTCCGATTAGCTACTCGCGATGCGAGAGTGGAGTTTGAGTCGACCGGGTTGATTCACAAGTAGCCAGTTTCCACTCATTCAACGGTTCAATTTTTTAGCGAATAAAAAGCAAAATCGTCGTCAGATGACGGCCGATGGGTTGTGTGTTTATTAATCATATGCAGGCATCGGTTTATAAAGAGAAAGGGGCTCAGTGTCTGGGCTGTTTCTATTTTTAATAATGCTTGGAGATAATATGATCGCTGATAAATAAATGAGCTCAATTTGCGTTGCACCTTTCATACAAGAAATGCAGCCCATAAGAGCTTTAGAATGAAGGAAAATAGACAGAATGGAAGCAAAAAAACCTTTTCATTTAAAACATAAAAACTCAGAGAGTTTGACGCTGACAGTGGAAGCACAGATGTTTAGTTCTTTATTCTGTCAAAACACTTGTTTAAAACCGGTTTACTCAGGCTTTGAGAAAAAGAGCAGCTCTTGCCTGACTTCGACAGTGTGGATGCGAAAGTGCTGTGGAAGAATTAAACCCGAGCCTTAAATCATCACACTGTATTCGACAGTGTAGCTTGAAAGCCTGGTGTGTTGCCGTCTGTAATGATGCACCGTCAATACGGAACACGTACGCAGTAAACCGGGGGAAGCTCTGCTGTAAGTCACCCTCACTGGTTCTCTATAGAAACAGTGTTTTAACTTGGACTCGGGAGTGAAACTCTCGTCGTCTTATCACCTGTAGAGAACCAGCCTCTGTGCACTGAACTGCATCCTCTCGCTCTCCATCCTCTCGCTCTCCATCTTCTCGCTCTCCATCCTCTCGCTCTCCATCCTTTCGCTCTCATCCTCTCGCTCCCCATCCTCCCCATCCTCTCCATCCTCTCGCTCTTCATCCTTTCGCTCTCCATCCTCTCCATCCTCTCGCTCCCCATCCTCTCGCTCTCCATCCTCTCCATCCTCTCACTCTCCATCCTCTCACTCTCCATCCTCTCGCTCTCCATCCTCTCCTCCATCCTCTCGCTCCCCATCCTCTCGCTCTCCATCCTCTCCATCCTCTCCATCCTCTCGCTCTCCATCCTCTCGCTCTCCATCCTCCCCATCCTCTCGCTCTCCATCCTCTCCATCCTCTCGCTCTCCATCCTCTCGCTCTCCATCCTCTCCATCCTCTCGCTCTCCATCCTCTCGCTCTCCATCCTCTCCATCCTCTCACTCCCCATCCTCTCGCTCTCCATCCTCTCCATCCTCTCCATCCTCTCGCTCTCCATCCTCTCGCTCTCCATCCTCTCACTCTCCATCCTCTCCATCCTCTCGCTCTCCATCCTTTCGCTCTCCATCCTCTCGCTCTCCATCCTTTCGCTCTCCATCCTCTCGCTCTCCATCCTCTCGCTCCCCATCCTCTCGCTCTCCATCCTCTCCATCCTCTCGCTCTCCATCCTCTCACTCTCCATCCTCTCACTCTCCATCCTCTCGCTCTCCATCCTCTCCATCCTCTCGCTCTCCATCCTCTCGCTCTCCATCCTCTCGCTCCCCATCCTCTCGCTCTCCATCCTCTCCATCCTCTCGCTCTCCACCCTTTCGCTTTCCATCCTCTCGCTCTCCATCCTCTCGCTCTCCATCCTCTCGCTCCCCATCCTCTCCATCCTCTCGCTCTCCATCCTCTCGCTCTCCATCCTCTCCATCCTCTCGCTCCCCATCCTCTCGCTCTCCATCCTCTCCATCCTCTCCGTCCTCTCGCTTTCCATCCTCTCGCTCTCCATCCTCTCGCTCTCCATCCTCTCGCTCCCCATCCTCTCCATCCTCTCGCTCTCCATCCTCTCGCTCTCCATCCTCCCCATCCTCTCGCTCTCCATCCTCTCCATCCTCTCGCTCTCCATCCTCTCGCTCTCCATCCTCTCCATCCTCTCGCTCTCCATCCTCTCGCTCCCCATCCTCTCGCTCTCCATCCTCTCCATCCTCTCCATCCTCTCGCTCTCCATCCTCTCGCTCTCCATCCTCTCGCTCCCCATCCTCTCGCTCTCCATCCTCTCCATCCTCTCGCTCTCCATCCTTTCGCTTTCCATCCTCTCGCTCCCTCGTTGGGATGTCGCTCAGCTCCTCTGTGGTATCAACACGCACAGTGCCGTCTGAACCCCGCTGCGTTCAGACCGAGTCGGTGAACGGGTGTTTCCCTGCAACGCTTCGATCTCGGTGCGGCTCATCATTTAGCCCCCAATCAGTCGACACGCATTTATCCTGTCTAATGATGTAATTACAGCTATTACTTTGATGCGCAGTCAACGATCGTAGTGCATATTAGACAATTAAAGATATTAAAGATATTAAAGATATTACGGGTTGTTGTGCTTTGAGCTCGTTACATTTCTCCTTTTCTCTCATAACCCTGGAATACTTCAAATGTGTTATTATCTGCTTATAGCACTGGATAATTACAGTTATAAGCACTCATACATATTTGTAATGCTTTATAACAAAATGAATAACACATTATCATTATAATGTTATAATAATTCACAATTGTTGACTTTTTGTAAGGGTCATTGTGCATCATAATTCCCATAGTTGTAATACATTATAATCCTTTAAAAAAACATCATAATCAATGTCATAATGTGTTATAATCAGTGCTGTAATGCATTATAATGTGATCAAATAAGTACAGTTAAAATACATTTTACAACATTGTGTGTTGTTGCATAGATTTGCTGATTTTTTTTTTACTTAAAGCAAACAATGACCACTTATAATAATCTAACCAAACATTATAAAAAGCATTATACTGTATGACAACGATGGGAATTATAATACACTATGATCGTTGCAATAAAACTAAAATGTCAGGCATCAGCGTTTGTGTTATAAGTCACTATAAAATGCTTTATAATGCCTAAAGATAATTATCATAAAGCATTATGAATATGAACACTGTTAATAACACAGTGCTATAAGCCCATTACAATGCATTATATGGATGTTTATAATGCATTATAGACATGGAACGTAGAAAGTGCTGCTCAAAGGGTAAAAGCAGTATTTCACTCGTGAATGTGAGATATTATTATTATTATTATTATTATTATTATGCAGAATTATCCCACTTCTTCATGATGGGAGGGGCTTCTTCTGGTCATGTGTTGTGTCTGATGTTTACACATCCCAGGCAGGTCGTTTGAAAAAAGTCAAATTGCAGATCAAATCGATCTCTTTCATGTCACTGGAATCCTCATATTGGTGCTAATATGCTAACAGCGACTGTAAAGTAGAATTGCAGCTTCACAGATAGACTTCAAAACAGCCTCTGTGTGGTTGGGCTAAACAGACCAAGTAACAGATCTATCAATAGATGCTGCTCACAACAACTGTTCCATCTGAAACAGCTTGATTTACTTTTGTAATAATTGTCAGTGTAAGGGAGCTTTGAAATCCTGCAATCATTTGGCCTTTCATGAAAGAGGAGCGCGATCAAAGAGAACATCAGCAAGTGTGTGCAGTATGGCTGAGAGAGAGAGAGAGAGAGAGAGAGAGAGAGAGAGAGAGAGAGAGAGAGAGAGAGAGAGAGAGAGAGAGAGAGAGAGAGAGAGAACAAAATCATTCCTCTCTGTAGACACCGTCCAGATTCATCAGCCAAGGACCCCCAAACTGATAGGGGGATGGAGCAGGGACCCCACACTATATACAGTATATTGTATAAAGTTGTGTTTTATATTAAACTGGGCCTCGTGCCATGTATATACATACCTTGTTATGTTGCATTCAATACTAAGCTATTCAAATAATACACAGGTTCATATCTTCATGATTTTATTTTAAAGGTACAGTGAGTAGGGCGGCCGTGCCACTGACATTCATAAACACACCTTGTATGATAATCATGCATACAAGATATTCAAACTGACGTTTTTATTTTAAACATAAATGTGGAAACGAAAATGAGTGATGGCTTATTAGTACCTCTGCTATGCATAAACATACCTGTTATCTTGTATACAATGCTGAACTATTAAAATAATGGACAGATTCATGTTTGGGAGAAGAAAAGAAAATGGAAAAAAAACAATTTGTCTAATCAACCAAAAATTTCGCGGACCCCCTGCAGTACCCCCGCGGACCCCCTAGGGGTCGCGGACCCCCTGTTGAAGACCTCTGCTTTAGTGTTTGTGATTTAGCATCGAGCAAAATGACACTACAATAAATAAATAGACTAAAGTTATTTTACTGTCAACAAACAATGGAATGATAATGAATCATACTTAACAGTTTGTTGTTGCACATATTATTCCATTTTAATACACTATGTTAAGTATCTGTTAATGGTTATGGTTTGTAACCCTTTGATAAATAGATGTAAACTTCACATAGATGGACCAGATATTTGTAAAACTTTGTTAATAGTTAATAAGTGGTTTATAAACCGTCTATAAACATTATGTGGATGATTTTAATAGTCAACTGCTGATTATAACACTTTGTTATATGGTTAATAAATACTTTGTAAAGCGTTTATAAACATGATTTAGATAGATAGTTAATACTTTGTCAATGGTTGAGAAATGCTTTCTTATCCATCTTTCTACGTAACGTTTATAGATGCTTTACAAAAAATGTCTTAAAGGTTTTAAAATCATTTGTTTATATTAACAAATGTAAAATGTCATATTTATTCAACTCTAAACTGTTGAGAACTACTTAATGTAATCAGAATGTAATTTCTATCTCTCATCAGCTATGATTTCATCTCATATCACATAAACTAATGATAGAGCATAAATAATTAGAAATAATGATTTAACATGATTAATTATCATTATTTTACAGTACATGAACTGCTAACTGAGGTTTAACTAACCCTGATTTTGACCATGTATTAACCTAATGATGGTTATTATAAGGCGTTAGCACAGTAGGACAACCTACCGATGCAGAGTTTGACTCTACTATTTATTAATGCGATGCGCTGAGTGTGCAGTAGCTCCGGCGAAGTCACATGACGTTGTGGTCATGAAACTTTCATGGGCGGCCCGGCGGTGTGGAGCTCCTGGATGTCTGCACTAAATTGCCCCAGGGTCATAAATACCTCATCAACAGCAGAACACCTCCCCGGGGCTCTCCCACTCCCCCCCCTCTCTCCCCTGCCCTCCCTGTCTCTCCACCCCCACAGGCTCTCGCACGTCTCCGGCACTCCACCGCTGCGTTTTAAAGTACTTCACCCTCGCAAACTACTCACCGACTCTACCTTATAAGTCACACCTCACCTTAGCGATTACATTATATCACACTCTCATGCAGAGTCATCGCACAGCCAGAGGTGCAGCATGTTCAGCTGTTAACAATAAAAGGAGCCAATGAAGATTCTTACTAGACTGTTTATTGAAAAAAATAAAATAAAATAAAAACACCAAAGCAAATCTCTAAACCTATATCTTTTAAAAGCACCGTCTTTGATCTTGCCCGCTTAAATTTAATGCCGCCGCCTTTATTCCCACAGCGTCACGCATGGGGCTGTGTTTGAAGCGGGACACGGAGAGCGGCGTTCGCTCAAAGATCCTCAGCAGACCTTAAACAAGCTGGGGAACGAGCACATCTCCAGGAGAGCCAGATATATTCTCTCTCCGAGAAATAACAGATCCCGCAGCAAGCCTCCCGCAATCACCGCGGCTGTAACTCAGCTGTATAAGTAGACATGGATCCAGCTGTGAATGTGCAGTAAGTCATCAATCGGGGAATCGTCTGAAAAGACAGATTGTCCCAACCCAACGCTATGAATAGAAAACTATTATTTTTTGTCTCTTTTTTTATCTCCTGTGTGCATTCTGAAGGTTGAAAAGCGCAACGCTTTAGATTACAGACGGAAAAATACTTGCTGTGTAGAATGAGCAAGAGCAAGGGAAGAAGAAAAGGTTCACCAACAGTGTTGTATCAGGTGTAATTCATTTCAAATGTAGGATGTATCAATGAGAATGCCTTCTGGGAAATGAAATGTTGAGCGATCGCCTCCACACACGGCTCCCAACATGACGACGGCTGAGCCGGCAGCTAGCGGCTAACGGTGCTAACAGCGGTAACAGCGCCGACGGAGCTAACGGTGTTTACCTGAGGGGGAACCAGAGGGTGGGCGGCGCTATAAGCTGCCCCGACAAACGATAAATAACTACATTTGTAGACCAAAAAAAAGGAAATAAGAATATATTAAAATGAAATGAATAAAAATGAATATTGATGGTGCAAATACACCATTTCTTTTTACAAACTAACAAACAGACGAGGTCAAGCTAAAGGTAAAGAAAAGTGGGCGGTTCTTTCCATTGGCCGACTCCTATAATAACAATCAGAGTCCATCAGTAATTACATAGCATCTTGTTTAGCGGTTGCCGTCTGCAGCGTTCTCCATCAAAACTGGACCAATTTCAAATATTGTTCTCCCCCATGAGTCACTTGGACACATAAATGGACTGTACTTGTACGGCGCTTTTCTAGTCTTTCCGCCCACTCAAAGCACTTTAACACCACATGTCATCATTCACCCGTTCACAACCATTCATACACTGATGACAGGGCTACCATGCAAGGTGCCACCTGCCCATCAGAACTAGCTAACATTCATGCATTCACACACCGTAGGAACAGCTACTGGACTCACTTGGGGTTAAGTGTTTTGCCCCAAGAACCACAGTCGCCCCAAAATAGGGTCCGGGTTGAAAAATACCAAATGTACCCTTTAATGTCACGACTCAATACCACCTGTAGGAAACTTTGTCTTTACAGAACAGGTCCTCTAAACGTAATGATACCTTTATTTACAGCAGACACAACTAGCAACATGATACACGAGGACATACTGTAGTCTCAGTAGGTCCATAACTCACCGTTCTGGTGGCGCTTATGGAGGACTAACCAATGTAGAAACAACCTTTACCTCTAGATGAAAACAATCCACTAAAGGTTATCGCATGGATTCATCATCCGAGCAGATCCAATGTGTGCAACGCTCCCTCTTCCAAATAGGCAAACACCATTAGTCTCTCTCCGAAAAGTGGTGCACACGAGCAAAGGTTAAGAGGACTTTATGCTAATGCGAGCTCCGCTAATGCGCTCGACACTTCCACAAAGAATGAAACAGATTTTTTTTTTTTCTCTCTCCGGCTTTTCACCTCAACTTCAAACACTTCCGTTGACCTTCAAGGACAACGGCTGCGTGCTCTTTGCACCTCCGCTACACACAATGTTTACTTTATAATAATTTCACGTCTTTGACATTCTGAAGGTACAGCAGGTCAAACACAACATGTCAATATTTGAGCGTCAGTGTTTTTTGAGAGAGAGAGGGATGTTCCGTCTGCCCTCGGTGCCAGCGTGAAGGTCTTTCACTGGCAGTTCTCCCGGTTCCTTGACATATTTGACGGGAGGTTTGCTCCGTATTGTCACTCCGTGGCGGATCCGAGCTCCGCTTTCTGAAAAGCTAATGCCCACTTTCACGTTTTAAAATGGTTATCAACATAAAGACTGGGCTAACAAGAAAGCAACTGGCCCGAGTTCCAGGGCCCCAGGGGGGTCAGTTGGTATCGATTGCCAATTTGGTTGGGGATTTTTACACCACTAAAAACCAATATCTACTAAGGTAACTACTGCATCATCAGCACAGTTTGGACCATTATTATTAGAAGCTCAGAGCAACTGTGCCGGAACTTCAACATGTCAGTGTCAGCTCGTTGTGGGCCGTTTGAATGCATTTACCATCGACTGATTTGACCCAAACATTGTAAGTAATCAGAGAAAAGGACTTCTTGTTTTCTCTTGATTAAAGCTTCTGTATTCGTTCCATCCGCATAATCACTCTTTTTATGGACTGGGAAGGAACAATGAGCCCACTGAGTGACCGTGAACGTTTACAGGTTCACGTTCGTCCATAAAAAAAATCAGGATAACATAAATAAAATGCCTTTATTTCAACAGTATAGTTGGCAATATTGATCCAGACGTCACATTTTCTCCCGTGCCCGGTTGCAAGTTCATCCGGCCATGACCAACATTAAAACAAAAATAACAATAAAATCTATACTATATATGCATATAATGCAGCTCCCACTGTTCATCAATATAATGCACTGTAACTCCGAGGTGATGATGGTTACCCAGTGATGTCCAGTAGTCTCCAGTGAGAGCAACAGCTGGTGCACCTTGTAACGCCGTCTCTTTTGTAGTCCTCTCTTCATACAACTCGTGTGTTCTTCTGGTGACGGTGCGTCTCGAGGGAGGCTCATACGTTCCGTCATTCGTTGATCCTAAGAACGTTCCTCAGACCGACATCTTCCACAATACTAGTCGTCCTGCAGTTTGTATCTATCCACTTCTCTGTGGCATTTGTTAGCTTGTCTTGCTTTTGTTTACCTATACTTCTCCCACACGCTCCACCGTTTGTTTGTTTGTTTGTTTGTTTGTTTGTTTGTTTGAGTGATGTACTGGCATCAACGGTGTGTATTGCATTAAAAAAACTGCGTTAATGCGCCATAAAATAATTGTTATTGTTGTTATTTAATAATTAATGCGTTAACGCGATAATAACACGTTAACTTGCCCAGCCCTAATATATTATTATATTATATTATATTTATATATATATATATATATATATATATATATATATATATATATATATATCATACCTACAGCAGCACAAGTAGAACAAAATCCTCTGAGATCAGACTTCTGTTGTAGAGCAGCTGTACTCACTAAATCATGGGGCCTGCATGCTTCTCGTAACGGTACGGCTGCAGCAGCAGCAGCACTGAGTGTTGCCCGTAGGCCGACTTGGACCGACTAACATCTCAAAGTGGGATTGATCACCCTTGTCTACAAAATGGAGCACGCGGATCGATTTGTGCCTTTATTATAATACAAGCGGGCTGGTTTTTTCAACACCATATTCTACTCCGCTGCTGTTTACTACGATCGCATCTCTATAACCGAGCTTCCAAACGAGGCAGGAGGCTCACGGGGCGATGTTGTTGTGCTCATCTCTCCTGTAGAGCTTCACTGTCTTTGTGTTGGTAGAAGCAGTTTTATTTACACTGTCTACACATCCAGGAATCTAAGAAAGACCACCACGACTGAGAAAACAAGTTTTATGTATTTGGTTTGTTTATTTATTCATCAGTTATGCGTTTTGTTTTGTTTGTTTGTCATACAGGCTATGGTTTGAAGTGTCATCAGTGATATGTTCTCTACAGGTCTGAGTGGAAAGCTTAACGTCACTTTTAACCAGTTTGGAGTTGCGTTCACTCTGAAAGTGCCGAAGTAAAGACAATAAAACAAATCTGTTGGCTTACTGGTTGTTTTGAGTGCGCTGTTGATAGACACTGTTTTTCCCACAATCCAATGCACAAAGGAGAAGGGACAGCTGCTCACAACCAAGTGTGGGTGTTGGTGTTAAAGCTCAACGGATCCTTACGATATCTCAGGTTCTCATTTTTCGTGCGTTCTCCTACGAATGTAAAGCAAAACTTGTACTCATTACATGCAATCTGTCCTTTCAAAATAAACGTCCGTCTTCACAGGAAACAACTTGGTTTAGGGTTAGTTAAAATAAAAGCGGAAGTGACATCACAGAAGTTACTTTTTGGGCTGATCCCCTCTTGGTCGACTAAGACCAAAGCAGCTGATTAGTTGACTAATCACTCAGATTTCCTTTACCTTTACTATTTAAATTGAGTTTAATTGTCCTCTACTGGGTTGTCATTTATAGCTATAGTCAGAGCGCATGCGTGAGTTATTACGCCTCACAATCTCTAATAAGCTTAGTGGTTCAGAGTCAAAAGTTAAGTGCAGATATAAGATATCGATCCTTGTCTGGCAGAGACATGGAAGACACCGGACTCCAGACTCCCGTTCTGTTTGTGAGTTGATGAAGCGGCTTCCAGCAGACAATAACGCCGTCTCATAAGCCCGGTGGTGAGTTTGATACGGCGGGTTCACAGGTGTCACTTCACCGCTAAGTACTCCAAAGGCCCGACGCAATTGCATATCTGGAGCCGCACTTATTTAACAAACCCGGCGAGCCGAGTCTCCTCTCATTTACCGTTCAAGCGCCTCCGCTTTAGGCCAAGTACTGGATCCTGAACACATGATACAACAACAGGCAGGCTTACTGAGAACACGGCCGCTCTTTATAGTGCGTGGCTGAAAAAGCAGAGGCGGCACAGCGTTGTGTGTGTGTGTGTGTGTGTGTGTGTGTGTGTGTGTGTGTGTGTGTGTGTGTGTGTGTGTGTGTGTGTGTGTGTGTGTGTGTGTGTGTGTGCGCGCGCGCGCGCCCACGCGAGAAATGAGGACTGTTCAGCGTGGCTTTCAGCACCGCGGACAGCTCCGTGCTCCCTGCTCTGGGCTCCGTGATCCGGGCTCCGTGATCCGGGCTCTGTGCTCCGGGCTCCGTGATCCGGGCTCTGTGCTCCGGGCTCCGTGATCCAGGCTCTGTGCTCCCCGGGCTCCGGGCACGATGTCAGCATACATTAACAAAACTGTCACGCCGCGTCAGTAGGACAGTCTGCAAACACACGGCGACAACAGTTCACACTGCACTCTGCTCGTGGACGTTTTGCTTTACCCCCCCCCCCCCCACCACTTGAGTACCCCTCCTCCTCTCCCTCTTCTTCTCTGTGTTATCCCCCCATCCTCAAAAATCCTAGCATCACTAAGACGGGGGGGGGGGGGGGTCTTCCACCACTTCCTCACCCAGCCGTGCAGAAGAAGTGGCGTTGGGGGGGGGGGGGGGGGGTCTTTCTCGGTTCCGTGACGAGCTTGTCCGAAACTCTCCTCCCCTTTTTCTCCCCCCCGGCCGGGAGCTGATGTGAACGCACGGGCAGCGTTGGCTTCTCTCGTCAGACGCTCGCGTCCAAGACCTCGCAGATATTTAATCGTGACGGATCCCCCCCCACCACCACCACCACTACCCTCCTCACCCGCTCACACTCCTGTTTAAGATTCCGCAGTTGACAAGACGGCGCTCTGCTCTCCGCCGCCGCCGCATCCTCTCCTCTCGTGACTTTTTGTTTTGTCGCGGAAAACCGGGAATCTGGAGGATTTTCTTCCACAGGATTCAGCCAAGTTTTTGAATCACACGAGGAGTTTATACAATGACAGCCACCAAGGAGCAGCCGAATCAGAGGCAGAACCAGCCGCAGCAGGATGAGGTGGGCTATTGGCTTTTCTCCGGACTCGGTTTTTGCAGGTTTTCCTCCACTTTGTCCATAACGCTAAACTCTATGTAGCCTCTTGCTCCGCAAGGTCAGTCCGTTCACCGACACACACGGAGCCTCGTCTGAGGCGCTCAAACGGCAGCTGACAGGCGGTTTCGGGCACATGCATGAAGTAATGCACAGCATCAGCTGCTCGGCTCTTTTTGCTTTCTTGTCTCCGGCGGCATCGGTTCTCTGTGTAGGGGGGGGGGGGGGGGGGGGGGACGACGACGACGACAGCGAGGCTGTGACTGAGGCTGATTCAAGTTGGGCTGCGAGTGCCGACGTTGAAACGATCAGTCGTGCGCGGAGCTCATTGTCAGCCGTCAGCACCGGGGTCACAGACATGTTGAACGCCGCGGGCACGTGCACTGCCAGTGACTGGTGGTGGTGTGGGGGGGAGGGGGGTGCAACTGTCCTCGACACCTTGAAAGAGAACGGTGGTTGATATAAATCACTTTATATCCAAAGAGGGGGAGAGAAAGAGGGGCACTGTATTTGCGCATTTTCCCTCCCAGATAACACTCACTGCGAGTCTGTCCCCGATCCAGGCACCTTCCCGGTAGGCTGTAGGAGTTAAATATTCATGTTTCAGGCACCTTTACACACAGGTGGCCTTGCGCACTGCCCCCCCCCCCGGGTTTTAGGGAAATGATTTCAGAGTATTTGCCAGATCCGGCGTGCGCAACTTGACAATCGTGCGCTTGTGTTTTTGCGCCAAACCGCTGAGTCCTCCATCACCATGACCATCGATTATTGATTTCCCTTCTCCAAATGTTGACCTATATACTCGGTCAAAATGCCTTTTTTTTTTACACCTAATACTGATTCTGTGAATGTGTTTCGCTTTGGGACTCCCTTTCTGACAGACTGCCAAATATATCCTCGGCGCTCCTAATTGAATTCAGAACCTGTAGCCCGATTACTCCAAGAACTCAAAAGAGCCTCGGCCTCATAATTGAGTTTCCCGAGCCCGAAATATCTAGAGGGGCCTCGTGAGATATGGGTAGAAAAACGATAGCTCAGTGGCCCCGGGCCCTTTAAAAAAGTCATGTTGATTCTTTGTGTGAGCAGAGAACTTAATTAGCGTTGATACTGTACTACTGCGCTGCTGAGGAGCTGTTCATGGAGCCTGCTGCTGCTGCGGTCATCCCGATTGTTCCGACGCTGCTCTTCTTTGTGTCGACTGTGGATTCAATGATCTAACGTGTTGAGTGCAAAACGGCTGCGGGACACCAAGAAGACATCGTTTTTTTTAATGTCTAAAGGGTCAATTAAAAAAAAAATCGCGACGTTTTCAAATATTTAAAGATGACAAAGTCAGATGATGGAAGGACTAAAACGTGGTGAGTTATTCGATCGCTGTTATTATTATTATAATAGTTATTGCGTGAGCTTCGTCAGGCCTGTGGGCATGGGGGGGGGGGGGTGACAGCAGCAGCTATTACCGTCCCAGGGCTGTGTCAACCCACGGCCTGTGTACACAGCCTCTCGGCTCTTAAGAGGGTTAGTGTGCATCGAAGCTGCATGACGATGCTGAGGGGAGTTACGAAAGAGGGGAAATGCTGAGGGACCTTTAAATAATAGGTGGAGGAGAAAACTGAGCCTTTAGAGTGTGTGTGTGTGTGTGTGTGTGTGTGTGTGGGTGGACAGTTGAGTCCTTTTTAGTTTGTGGTTCAGTCAGTGTAGCAAGGAAAAGGGATCTTGCCGAACATATAACGTTGATGGTGAAGTGTGAGGAACTGTGCAGCTCCACGGTTTCTAGTATTTCTGTCTGGTTAGATAACCGACCCGTTCTTTGGTTCTACCAGTAGCATACAGGATGGGTCAACATGTTTTTAGAGCTCTCTCGACATGACGTCATTTAACAGATGATTGTGTTTGTGCTGCATGTATCTGGACGTCCCTTTTTACGGGGAGCTTTAAATGGATTCATTTGATTTTTCTTTTTCAGGACAACCAGTTTGAAAACTGAAGGATATTTGATTGTTTGCATTCAAGATGTATGACTTGATTAGGGTTAGCCAAGAAGGAGGTTTGTGGTCGAACTGGCTGCAACTATGCTCTTACTTCAGGGCGTGAGCTTCAGTCTGTCTTTTTGAAATCAACTTGAACCGTAGGTTTACTTAATCTTTATTGATTCACACGATAAATCTACAGGGTTAGTTTCGGGCAACAAAAGTTCTTGGGTAGGTTTAGGAAAAGATCCTGGTTTGGGTTAGGATAAGTATGTCTGTTAGGTGAAACAACTCTCAGGTGTTAGCAAAGTTTGGAAGTTACGTAATACAAAAATAAGGTGAAATAAGTCAACATTGATTTGGTTTCACACAGGACATGAACAGAGGTCTCCTGGGTGAAAGTCTGGCTATTTGAAAATACGTCACTCTCTCTGCTATATGTCTGATAATGACGCTTTACACTGGAGTCGGCTGAAAGCCCGCCGCGTCTCCTACAGACAACGTTTGATGAGTTGGGAGTGAGATCGGTCGGTTCGCAGGTGGTCGAGTAGTGCCACTGTGGGAAAGTGGCATTAAGACCAAACTGTCTGGCGTTTGAGTTGCAATGTGGGTAATGTAGTTACCGGGTTTGGGTTGCCTCAACCGCCTGCTGGAAGGAAGTCACGATCAAGCAGAAGAGCCCCTAAGAACCAGAGCCGTTGACGTGTCGGCTCGTGACGCACCAAGCGCCGTAACGACTCAATCGTACGCAATTCATCAGGACTAATGGCGTCTCGGTGTCGCGGCGGTTAGCAGTCTGAAGCTTCCGGGTTTGAGTTCACTGTGTTCAAAATGTCTCCTCATCTCTGCGTGGGGGTTGTCAGGTGTCCTCCCACGGTCCCAAGACAAGGCCGGTCAGGCGGATTGGAAAGTCTAAATGGTTTTCTGTCGAGTGTTTATGTGTCAGCCCCGTGATAGACCTGTCCGGGCCGCACAACATAAAGTGATGCTAGAAAATGAATGGATGGCCTTTTTTTTATAGTGAACCCTGATAGCGATAAAAAGCCTTAGAAATAGGTGGAAGATTATTGTTGATGTGACACCGCAGCCCAGACTTTCCCCGTTCCCTCGCGATGTGCTTTAAGAGGCCACTCTGAGCTCTGGAGCACTCTTGACAGTGAAGCTGTACAGCGTGGCCGATCCCTCTTTACTTCCACTGGGAGAGAAAAAGCTGAGAACAAACCGACTCATTTGACATTGGCCGGTCTCAAGCTGCGTCCCCGCCGTCTGCAACGGCAGACATAATGCCGGCTGAGCGAGGGGTCGACCTCTCCGCGTGACCCCGTGGGCCGGGGGGCCCCGGCTCCACGCCGTCAGCCAGGGTGGATTGCGCTCGCCGCCCGGTCAGCCGGAGCGTCCCGCCTCGCTTTGTTAATGGAGCTGTTGTGTTGCCTGTGTGCTTCGGGGACAAAAGGGAAAGCGTTAGGAGAAATGGATGCCTACCTTATTGTGAGTAAGAGGAGCGCTTTCACACGGCGCGATCCTCTGGCCCGCCAAGCTGTAATTCACACTAATGGAGAGAATGTCCAGGACATTGCTGCTGCTGCTGCTGCTGCTGTTTTACAGCGGCATCAGAGAGAGAGAGAGAGATAGAGAGAGAGAGAGAGAGAGAGAGAGAGAGAGAGAGAGAGAGAGAGAGAGAGAAGCATGGGGAAGGACGGGGAAGAAGAGAAAGAAGGAGTTATGAGTGATTAGAGATGGAGAAAGATGAGAGGAGAATTAAGAGGAAGAAATGCAGAGAGAAGTTGAAGAGAGGACAGGTGGGAAAGCAGCAATGTACAAAGGAGTTAATGACCAGTTGATTTAGAGAGGCTCAGGAGGACAAAATGAGGTGAGTAGACGAGGCGCTAAGGTGGAGATCGGTTAGAGTCGTACCGCTTCGAATGATACCAGCTCTTCAAAATGGCCATTTTCAGTTGTCATCACTAACTTTAGAATGCTTCAGATGGAGCAAAATGAGCCCCCTCCCCCCAAGATATCAAAACTCAAGCTTTTGTTTTGGGTACCACTTTTGAATTTGCGTTTCATTTTCTCCTCAGGAAAAATCGGTGCTAACGTTAGCTACCTATTTGCCGCGGTCTGTGACCTTCTGACCCATGTCGTCACGTCACTAACCTAGCTAACAAAGAAAGCACAGTTAAATATATGTTTTCTTTATTTTTATATCAACTCTGGAAACACAGACAAGACAATAAGACCATAGTGTGCATCCCATGTAATTCAAATTGAAGAAAAAAAAAAAAAAAAACGCAACAAATCTACTTGGTTAGTTTTAGTGAAACATCATAACGTCTGTCACATTATTTAAGCTACAGACGTAAATATATAAAAAAAATGTTTTTACCGATCCTCCACCCCGATCACCTTCATATGCATCATCATCATCATCATCATCATCATTTTATTTTTCAGGAGTATTTGGGCCGTACCACCTCAGACCTGTGCTTATATCTGACATTTAATCAGCTGATAGCAATCAGAGCGGGTGGTCACATGGAGATGGGAGTGTGAAGCACTGAAAGACTTAGATACACATATTCTTATATATCCACACAAAGTTAATAATGAACCAAAAACAACTCGTATGAACATTTTCTGAACTACTCTGCTATGATTAAACTTGCAAAAAAAAATATTTTTGCAACTTTAGGGCAGCAGAAACACAATGTGAAAACTAAACGCATTGGTTTTGATGTATAATTATAAATACATTGATTGACGCTTTCAGGTATTTTTAGTTAACAGTGAAAAATCTGAGTTTGCGCCTCGTCACAGACCTACTTTACTTTTTTATTAACCATAATTACAGTCTTTACCTGAACTAAGTTGTTTAGTTGCCTAACCTTAACCATAGTTTATTTGTCGTTACCCTAATCTTTCTACACAATACATTTCAAAAGAACAAACATCTACAGTAGCCCTCGTCTACCGTTGGAAAAATCCAGAACTTATGCTGAAGGAAATCCCTTATTCTCTCCGACTTCACAAATAAAGGGAATCCATTGTCGGTCGCAGGCTTAACGTGTCCACATGCAGGACATTCGCTGAGGGACGGGAAAGAGAGAAAGAAAGGGACAAGGCTGCTGTAAATACTGTAGCAGTCGATTGGAATATTTAGCGCGAATGTGGTAAAAGGTCGTCCCAATGAATGTTCCGCCCACGTCCGCGCTCACCTCCCTCTGAATACTGAGGTATAGTTCACAGAGAAGCACATTTAGAAAATATCACAAATGTGCTTACACAATTCAGAGGTACGGGAATAATTTATTTGCGCTCACTAGACGTATGAAATGAGTTTTGCTTTCCCATCTGCGGTTTTAGATTTAGATTGGCGTTCGTTTCATTTCGGTTTGATTTTCATACTTGCTTTTTTCGCTCTCAGATTTAATGCAGCGGTTGGAACTCCTCCTGCCTCCTGATTGGGCTTTGCGCAGAGACACCTGGCAGACAGTTGTTGGAGCAGGGGACAGTGCGCCTCTTACACATTGACTTTTCCGTCCAAAATGTCCCAGCCAGAGTGGTGATTCACACTTGTGACCTTCGTGTCATAAGCTCCCTGTATCCTGAGGCGAGCGGTGCCCCGAATTAACCGACGCTGACACATGTTCTTTCCTCAAAAAGGATTAAAAGGCAATTACAAAAGTTTGAGTCACCAGCTGTGGCACAGACAGGGGACAGACTGCAGTCAAACCTGAGATAGCGGGAATTAGGGAGAAGGAACAGTCGGTGTGGAACACACATGGGTACCTTAATCCACTCAGATGGGTTCGGGAGTAACCAACGTAGACTGTATAAGAAGTGGGCGTCGACTTTATGGTCTCTAAATGGACCATTGTTTACTAAATGAACATCATGCTGTATTGAAGAAGACTTGAAACTAGAGATTGAGATCATAAACTCATGTTTGCAATGTTTACTGAGGGAATAAATCAAGAGAGAAGTAGAGTCATTTTAGACTAGACTTCTATACAACCAGAGGAGTCGCCCCCTGATGGCCATTAGACAGAATGCAGGTTTAAAGCACTTCTGCTTTGGTTTCACTTCTCAGCCTGGTAACCACCTTTTCCTGAGGAACATCTTTTTATATATGGAGTGAACTATGCTGTCTGTTTGAGATATGCTGATTGCTTGGCCTCCGGTATTGCTGCTTCAAAAAGCGCTCATCCAAATAACTCCACACTCCATCCTACGCGTCCTTTGAGTCCTGAGCGACACACCTGACTGGTGTGAAGTTGTTTGGCTAAACGGTTGTTGAGAAAATGAATACAAAAAATATGTCCATAGATCTCTGCTCTCATGCACTATTAATACACACATCCTCTATATATCTCAAAAGGTCCCACTCAACATGGCACTTCCTTCCTCAGAAATACACCTACTAAGTGTGAAGACGGATGGACTAACGCTCCAGCTAGTTGTTGCCGCTGCGTTAGGATGCGTTTAGGGTTCCATACATTTTTCCCTGGCTGCTCAAATCTTACATTGTAATGCTGGGTACATCTGGTCCATTCTCGGCTCTCGGTAAACCACATAATTGTCTCGTGAACAACAGCAGGAATGAAAAGAAGAATTGCAACAACAAATGTTCAGAGACGCTCGCTCTGACGCAACGTGTTCCTCTCTTGTTTATTCTTTGCTACAAAGCACACACAGCCTGGTAAACATGAGCTTTCTCTGTGCGGTTTACTGTGCTTCTTGTTGAGCTTTCCAAACATTTGCCTCATGATGCAATCTACAGCCAGCGAGATATATATATATATATATATATATATATATATATATATATATATATATATATATATATATATATATATATATATATATTTAACGTTTTCCTTTGACAGCCTCGACTATGATTTCGGTGGCCCTGAACAAAGGTTCTATTGTCGCCCTCTCTTTTGTGGATTGACATGTGGTAACGATAAGGCTTATATGCATATTTCTTGTCTCCATTGTAAGGCTTGGTGCTGAATAATCCATTGTTAGTAAACATATTCATGTTACCGTTCCAGAATAAATGACTAAAATACAACAAATGAAAAAAAGTAAAGTAAAATGAAGATTTCTATCCTCGCCTTCTGGATGTAATCTCAATTTGAAATGCGATTATTTTAACCAAGATCTTTGGATATGGATGCAACTGTGAGTACAACTGGGACTGATATACAACATTTATTCATTTGTAAAGTATTCTGAGGTGGTCCTCATGTTCAAAACTTTATATCCATTTAGCATGTTACAAATAACACAAACCTCCTTAAAGCATTTAATACAAATCATGAATATTGATCAATATTCATATGACTGAAGAGCTCCAGCTTCACAGTGCTGTATGAGGTGTTGTAAGGGTTGTTGGTGTTAGTGCTTTGATACAGTCACCAGGTGGGCAGAGTTCCCACCTGGTGACTGTATTCCCCCCCGAGGTTCACTGTGACCTCCCATTGGCCCACGATTTACTGCCGGATCATATCTAACTCAAATCTGCCACTTTTGGTAAAAATAACATTTGCCTTTGGGAAATATATATATATATATATATATATATATATATATATATCATTTTGGATATCTTTCTATTTTTCCCCATTGTAAACAAAAGTTTCTAATATTGTTTCAATTTTGTTTTTAAGCATTAGTATGTATATGTTCAAAGAAACTCTCTCTCTCTCTCTCTCTCTCTCTCTCTCTCTGTATGTGTATATATATATATATATATATATATATATATATATATATATATATATACATTGCATGGAATTTGTCATTACATGAGCAACACAGAAAGGCACACTATTGTTATTCATTTTACCTTCTGATCATGTTGATATTTGTTTCTTTCTTTGTAATTGAAATACTGATTGTTTGTCATTCTGATCTTGTGACCTCATCATAGAGTGTCCATGAAGTGGAAGCATGGACTGTTTATGCCATGTGTGGCATAGTTACATATTTAACTCAATTGTACTTACTATATGCCATTGGCACCGTTTCTCCCCAATATTGAAATACAGAGATATATATATATATATATATAGATATTATCAGTTCATTCCATTAATATTGCTCTCATTAACATTGACATGGTGGCCCCTGCCAGGCCTTTCCTCATCACTAGTTCATCAGCTGAGCTCAGATGAAGTGCAGCAGTGTTTCTGGCAAACACGGTTTTCTGCACTTCTAGGACTTCTCTAAGCACTCGGAGCAGGCGGATCGATTCCTCTCCCCGGGGTAGATAATCAAAGGCTCATCTGGAAGGGCACTGATATTGATAGCACTCTCCAGATAGATAGACCCCCGCATGTATTTACACTGTGGGGAAAAAAGAAGACGGTAAAAAGGTAAAAACACTGGCAGCAAAGTTCCCCGACAAATACCTTCAAGATTACAGCAAATAACCGTTAAACAGAGCAGGTTTTACAGTCAAAATAAATCAAATGTGAATATATAGTGTGGTTAATAAATGTTCACTAAACTAAATTAAGTTAATCTAGGTTAGCCAAACGTATTTCTTAGAGAATGTAGCACAGTATAAAATGAAAGATGAACTGCATGGTTCAACTTTGACCAACCCAACTAACTCGCCCTAGTTGTGTGCACAAGTAGATTTCACCGATATTTCACTAAACTGTTCATTATTATTAATGTCACAATGAGAAGCACGACGTTGCAGAAGTCAGTATCTGCAGAGACCCTAACCCTCTGCCTGTATTTTATTATTTTATTTGGGACATTGCTGGGCGTCACGTTCAAGTGGAAACTACAAAAATGGCGGACACCGCCTGGAAAAAAACGCAAATACAGTGAGGCAAAAAGGCTAAGCAGAGAAAACTTGTTAAACATTCCACACACAAATGAATCGGCTTTCACTCGCTGGCAAACGCCCTAACCATCACCGTGCCGAGGGAGGAGGGGCCAACTTAGTGGTTACAAATCAAACGTCCGTTTTGTCTGATAGTCTGACTCCTTGCGTTCTTTTTGCCAAATCAAATTTCTTACAATCCCACAAAACGTTGTTCCTTTACGACTAATCTACACTTCAGCCATGACACATTCAGTGTATCACTGTGTTTGATTTGATTATGACGCGTGACACGCTAAATCCCAACGTCAATAGATAGATAGGTAGATAGGTAGGTAGGTAGGTAGGTAGGTAGGTAGGTAGGTAGGTAGGTAGGTAGGTAGGTAGGTAGGTGGGTGGGTGGGTGGGTGGGTGGGTGGATGGATGCACAATATATACAATGAAATAGGATAATATTAAATGAACTAACTAAACAGTAGTGCAAAGATTTAACCAAACAACAGAGTAACCGTGTTATAGTTCTGTGATTGAGCTGTGTGTGTGTGTGTGTGTGTGTGTGTGTGTGTGTGTGTGTGTGTGTGTGTGTGGTACACTGATGGACTTTGACTGTCACCATGGTACCACTACAAGTAATAAGTTCAGGAATAATTCCTTGTGAAAGTATTCAACTTGTTCTCTTGTTAACACCTCAAGTTGAAAACCATATTCTGCCGCTGCTGGTTCTGTCACTGTGTCAACACACTGTGCTGTGAATTCAAACAAAGAACAAAGGTGCAAAGCTCTCGTCTTTCACTGCTAAAGAGCACCTTCATTACACGAGCCTCAACTTCCTCTGGAGCTTTTCTTTGATGAAGAGAACTGTACAATTGGCTTATTTCTACAGACCGGAGGACATATTATGTGTTATAGAAAGTAACATGTTGGTTTTGAAAATTCATTTTTCTGTCATGTTTCTCTACCTTGACACGAGGCGTTCTTGCCTGTTGGTGTTGGCCTAACGGAGCGGTGTGTGTTTTTACACTTCAAGTCTATTTCCTATTTTTTTTATACAAACTACTGTGATTGTGTGTTGGCTCTGAGTGCTGCCAAAGGGCCCTTTGAACTAGACTCAGTACAGTGCCTGAACACATCCTGTTAGACAACTGATGGAGGCCTGCAGCTCCGCAAACCAAATCTGGGGCTCTGTGGGAAGAACTGCGCAAGCTTTTCCTGCAGAAGCATCCATTACAGCAAAGTGTTTACTCGAGCACACACGTGTTCTTCATGAATCTCTTCATTTTGCTTGCAAAGTGCACTTGATTGATACATTCAACTTGAAAATGTTGCCACAACATTTCATTTTTTAAGTCATGGCGTTTTCAAAGTCAATGAATCATCTTGTTGAATAATCTTGACCTCTATAGTGACCAACAAATAATCGTGATTATGATTTTTGCCATGATCTAGCAGCCCTGGTTGGAAGCCAGACATCCCAAATCTAAATCATGAACTGCTCACGAGTCACTTGAGGAAAGGTGGTATACTGTGCGTTTTGTAAGGCACTGATAAACACTGACATCCTGGCCGTCAGATGAGAAAACGCTCAAATAGGTCTCTTTGGAAAGCAATGAAGAACAATCTATCTCGTTATTTAGTGTATAGAATGCGTTGTCAAAACTCTACCCGGGCTCAAGAGTTCCCCTGTTAACCAGCCGCCTTCCCTCTCCACCTCTCCGCCCCCACTAATGCCCTCTCAAC
Organism: Cebidichthys violaceus; assembly: GCF_023349555.1. NCBI lineage: Eukaryota > Metazoa > Chordata > Actinopteri > Perciformes > Stichaeidae > Cebidichthys > Cebidichthys violaceus. The sequence goes on along the minus strand of NW_027176528.1, from coordinate 466,774 downwards.
TAGCAATTTTATAGCTCAGTGCCCGCCGAATCCTCCAATGTCACTCTATAGGTGTAAAAAAAAAAACAAAACAGCAGAGCTCCACTTTTCAACCACACACAGAGAGACAATTTCCTGTCTTCACACAGACACATTCAGCCCCATGTCGATGAGCCTTTGTTGCTAATGCTGTGCTGATGTCAGGTTCTCCTTTCAGTTTTTATTTCTCCAGATAAATGAGATTTGTTTTTGAATTGGGAGGAAATGGCTACAATCTTATCCACCGCCTGGAGTGTAATTTGCCAAGGAATGTAGTCAACTGTGTCTAATTGCGTTCAAATCGGAGATTCGACTGCAGGGGACAGACAAAGGCTATGGCGCCCACCATGTAAATTATATAATATCGCATTCAAATGTGCAGAGCGAATTCAAAGTAAAGGCTGATTAATGGAATTTCTTGTATTGCCCTATGCCCCTCTCATATGGTAGGTGGTTTGAGCTTAAATGCATCCAATATAATGGTCTAAAACACATGAATACATCTCATTAAACCCTCTTCAGGCCTTTGTTTGTCTAATAAAAGAAGGCATTACTCACTGTTTGAGCATCCGTGACTTCAATGAGGCTAACATTGGAATTAGCAAACCAGAAAAAAAAATATTAAAATGTCATTAGGCGAAATTCAGATTCAGAAAATGTAATATTAATCGCAGAGCCTGTGCCCCATTCTGTACTGATCCTGTGTTTAAAATGTCACATTCAGAGGATATCTATGATGGAGGGATTGACTCCACACAGCTCTCAAAATGGCGACGTCGGAGCTGGTGGCTCACAGCTAACGGTGCGTCGTTCAAATAAACATTTCAAACCGATTACAGAATGTTTCATTTGCATCACGTTTTGCGTCATTTCATCCCAAACAGAACATGCAATAGAAGTCAGCTCCCATCATGTAAACTGCTACGACAGGCGCTTAAACAGCTGACGTTTACATTAAGGCTCCACTGTGTCTTGTGTTGAACATGTAAAGTACCAATGGTCATGTCACCTATGTCATGTAAATATCTACAGCACGGGAACAAAAGTCATTGAGAGGCATCGTGTCAATGGTTTTGTAATTTTAGAATGAAATGGAACATCACTAGCGTTTTTTATTAGCATACACTACACAGGTATTGTATTTATAAAGTGAAAGGCACAGCTGTACCTCATATTGTCTACAGTAGTCTGTCTTATTGCTAAATTATGAATCATTTTTCCACTAGAAAGCCACCAGATTTAATTATACCTTACATAATAATCTCAACAAGTTATAGTAAAGTGAAAGTGTGAACCAGTTACAGTTAATTACACGGGCTATAAAGACAACTGTGCAGTCTCTCCAAGAGGCTAAAGCTAACGTTAGCATAAGCAGCTTTGGCGAGCTAACAGGGTCAGAGGGTAGTCAGTGCCACGGACCGAGCTGTATTATTTGAACGCGTTGATGTGAGAGACTGTTCTGTGTCACCGGCTCACATATTTTCTGTGAGTACAAGCTGAGAATTCTGGGCTATGCAGTCTCTCCAAGAGGCTAAAGCTAACGTTAGCATAAGCAGCTTTGGCGAGCTAACAGGGTCAAAGGGCAGTCAGTGCCGCGGACCGAGCTACGCGTTGTGTCACGAGTTTACATATTTCAGGGAGATCGGGTCAGTGAAAATCCCGTTTAAAACTCCCAGCATGCTAGCTGTTATCAGTTTAAATACGACACCTTTAAATGCCATGGCTATTTAAGTATTATTGAGTAATGTCAAGTACACTGCTAATGTAATAGCTAAATTTGACTTTTCTCTGACTGACTGGTTTAAATAAAAAAATCCCTGAGAGGACCTCAACGTCAGTTCTGCAAATAAAGATAAATTGAATGACCGATGACATGTAGTGTTAAAGTGCTTTAAGTGGTCGGAAGACGAGAAAAGCGCTGTAAAAGTACAGTCTATTTACCATTTACCAGCATTTACCTCAAATGATTCCACCCTACAGTCCCATATACGGCGAAAAGAGGCACTCGGACGGAGTAAGGGATCGTTAACGAGAATCAAATATTTAGACTTTTTTTTTAAAGAAAAAAAAATCAATAGCGAGTTTGAATTGCCTGAGCTGAATAGGCTTAACTCTGCCTCGACCCATTTCGCCCTCTGTAATTTTAACTCTCTGTTTGTTTGAAGGTCAGTTCTATTTCCGCTGCCTCTCTCTATTATTTCCCCGGCGTTGGTTTAACACGGGCGAAGGCCGAGTCCGAGTAATTGTTTAAAACGCAGAGGTACCTCTTCGTGTCGCTTTTTTTTATTACGACCGCCGCTACATGCATGTCCCAGAGGAAGGCGTGCGAGGCTACAGTGTATTTTTTTTTTTTCATCCTCTAATAACTTTACTGCATAAACAGTGACGCAGAGGTGTTTTTGTGCCGCGCACAGAAATAGAATAAGCAACCAGAAACGGTTTAAGAAGTGGACTTTAGTCATCGTGGCGCCACCCATTTGGTTTGGGTTATGAAGCCTCCGGTTTGATACGTCTCACCACTCCTCCATTGAGACTTCCATAACAGCACAATCCCCTTTTTTTTTTTTTTTGAGCACAGTCCCTGGTTTCCCACTGCTGTGTTTCCGTTGCCCCTGCGCTCTAATGTCAGCGTTCATATTTAATATACAGTGATACCGTTGCCACGCTGTGTGAGTCAACAGCCCAGTGTATCTGAAACCAATATGGCCGGGACAGTGACTAATTGCGAATTATCCCACATGGACCAAAAGGCCAATGGCTGTGTCCTTCAGGGCAAGGCTGATAATGCTAAATACAATTCGCTGACAACATGTAGCTAAGCCTGCCGTTTCCCATTAGCCAGTGGATCAATTTCAGATGTTAAGCCTCACGACCCCAGCGTGGCTTTGGCTGTTGCTGTCAATGATTCACGAGGCATTGAGAAATGGTGTTTCATGGGTAAACAAAAATAAGCCAGTACAGATGGCATTATTTCTTTTCTCTTTTTTTGTTGTTCTCCCTCTCCGACCCGCTGCCATTGTTCAAATGGCTTCGGCTCCTGCCGAAATGCTGCTTGTCATTTGTCACACTCTCTCCAAGGTCAGAGTCCAGGATGATGACTCTATAAATAGCATCGACGCGTTCGACAGCGGGTTGCATGTACGTCTGCGCGCACGCACACACACACACACACACACACACACACACACACACGCACGCACGCGCACGCGCTTGCACAGAAAGCCGGTGGGGAATACGCTTATTAGCTGAGAGTTTGATGAAGATGGCAGGGGTCTTAATCAAACATCTGAAAGGCAGCATTAGCATTCTAATTTTACAAAATGTCTTATCATTCTCAGCCTCTCCCTCTGAGGAAATTAGCCAGCAATGAGCACAATAAGTACAGGGGAGTGTGTGTGGGGGATGAGAGATATTAGAAATATGACGTATTTCTTACATTAAAATGACAATGTCTGTTCATGCCTAATTGACTGCGTCATAACAACCGGCATTAACGCATGGTTAATTGATAGTTAATTCAACTTAAGTTGATGTTATTGTACCATTAACAATGAAATGATAATTAGTAGTGTTATGTTATTATTAAATAGATTCTGTTGCTCAACGACACATTGACTTGGACTGGAGGAGTAGGGGATCGAACCACCGATCTCCTGAGTAAAATATTAACAGTTTATCCTATTAAAGATACACATTTGGAAACCTTAAGAAATTGAAACATCTATAAACAATTGATAACCAGTGACAACACAACTCTCCATCTAATACTGTTTAAAGATGCTTTATTAACTATTCATCAACCATTCAACACATTATTACAATCGGCAGCTGTAGCTTTATAACAGTCAAACAGAACAAATACTTACTATATTTCATAAAGTGTCACAATGTTTGCAACGATAAACTGGTTAAACGACCATGCTTAGAATTGCTAAACACTCATTATTTAATTGGCTGTTGATAGTAAAATAACCATTCACTAAAAGTTGTATTAACTATCATTTTACTATGAATAATGATGGTTATTATAAAGTGCAACAAAGATGACATTCTTTTTTTTTTTTTTTCGTGACACCGAGAAGCGTCACTCGAAACACGTCGTCACATTTGATTCTCAACCTCTCTCGTAACCCGCGCTCGGCTCGCGTGTTCCGCTGTGCACCTCCGACAACAGCATCGCAGTACCATGCCAAATGCAGGCTGATCATAAAGTGAATACAACGCAGCGCACGTTGTTTAAATACACAGTCAGGCAGGAACCGGCCTCTCTCTCCGGTCGCGCCGCCGCTCTGCTCTCGTCGTAGGCTTCCTGTGACGATGTGCTTTTTTTTCCGTACGGAGTTGTTTTCCCTCGGTGTTTGAAGGCAATCCTTGCCATTTTACAGACAGATGATGTGATTATAGAAAATGGCCTCCGATAGCGCGACTGAGCCACATGATTGCCGAGGGACCGCTTCGTGGCAATCTGGGGAGGTTTTCCTCCATCGCTTTGCTTTTCTGATTGAAATGCCTTCCAGACATTGATTATTGAACACGTCGTGGAATAACCTCACCACAACGGACACGGTCCACACGGGAAATTGTGTAAAAAAAAAATATTTTTTTTTTTTTAAATTGCATGATTTGAATTATGCAAATTCTACTTACAGGAGAAGATCGTTTTACTAGTCATTGCAATTACCGCTCGCAGTGTGAAGACAGTTGTAACATGTCCTCTGACTAACCCTGATGGCGCTATCATCACTGTTCACTCAGCTCTGCCCCCCCCCCGACAACAAATGTGTCCCATTATTTCCTGCGGTCTACTTGACCTGATGAATAATTGATTGCATTGATTGAGTGTGATGGCATTTGTTCCAGAGAGTCGGGGAGAATTACAGCCGGAGTCGGTTTAATTAAATGAGGGTTCTAATTGTTGTCTGCGGTTGAATAATTCAATAATAACGGATGGAAGTGAAATAAAGAGGCATTTTAATATACGTTTTTACACATTCAGGTATGTTCAGGACATTCAGCAGAAGTATTCTCTTCATTTTACTTTAATTGTTTGTAACACACAGCGCACACCGACCGACAGCAACCAACATTTCAGGGTTTATGACTCAACTCTGCAGCACTCTATAGGTGGGCCTCTATGCTGTTATGTTGCCGTCTTTATGACTGTACTGCTGTATAGTCGTGTTATTTTTATGCCTACGATTTATGTTCATATGACGAGAGCCTTTTTACTAAATCATTTCCGTGGCATTAGTCATTACTTTCCGTTCGTGCATCTGTAAACTTTTGATCTCCAATCCCTGTAATTATGCCGCTTGTGTGTGTGTGTGTGTGTGTGTGTGTGTGTGTGTGTGTGTCGGTTGTCGCTGTATATTTCCCGAGGTTTTGTCTAAGGCCATCCATAAATCGGAGCCCGTGCCTCGGTGTGGTGAGAGTCAGTGCAGAGACCAACAAAAAAGAGTTGATCATCCGAAAGTGTATAAGCGCTTCTGAAACATCCATCCGTTGGATCCGTACCAACTTTGACCTCCGTAAAGTCGTCCTAAGAAGCTGATAGCAGCCCGTTCATCAGGCGGACTAATATCAGAAATTCAATAGATAAAAAGAAAAAGGAAGAAAAAAGAAAAGTTTTTTTATTTATTGCTGTATTTATTTTATTTCCCCAGACCACTGTAACTCTGCTCTACACACTCTGTGCGGAAGCGGAACGCTCAGAAGTGAAACTGATCTTGATCAGTAGGATGAGAACGTATAGAAGGCTTGATCTGTCTGCCTTTGGATATTAACTTCATGAGAAGAGGGAACAAAGACATCGACTCTGACCAATAAAAAACACAGAAGTCTGTGTTTTGAAGACCACTTGCAGCAACAGTGTGAATACTTTTAGCCAATGGCAAACGGTCTGTGCTTGTACAGCGCTTTAGTCTCACCCATTCACACCCATTCATACACTGATAGCAGGAGCTACCATGCAAGGTGCCACCTGCCCATCAGAACTAACTAACAAAGTTGAGTGTCTTGCCCAAGGACACATCGACATGGACTAGCGGGGCCACCGACCCTCTGACTGAAGGACGACCCCGCTCTACCGCTGATCCACAGTCTTCTGCTCTCCTCACGAATCCCTCTGCTCTGCAAAGTGGCAACCGAAGTGCAGCCTCCTGACTGTTTAATACCAACATGACAACAAGCTACTCGGGTGTTCTTTTAAATTATGAAATATATATACGCTACAGGCTTGTTTGCCGTCTTGACACTTTGATTCAGGGCCTGATTAGCCTAGCTTAGCACAAATAGCATGCCATTGAACAGCTCCTAAATTGGCACTATTGCATAAAAAGCTACTCGCTTCAAGGTATTGTGTTGTCAGCTGGGTTTTGTTAAGACAGGCCTAGCTGGACCAAGACAGTAAATAGTTGCTGTCTAGTCGCTAGCTCCGTTATGTCTTTGAAGTCGTTTCTGTACTGAACAAAGAGAGACAATAATGGTATCAATCTTCCTCCTGGTAAGAGGTCAGACCAGCATGTCCCACAAGTGGGTCAGTAGGTTGGTTTGGCTTTACTGTAATCACTAGGGCTCGCTTTACACTTGAGGACTTCACACGTCGAGGAAGTGTTGAATAAACAGCAAGAAAATGTGAAATACTTTCAATGATCGGTCTGAATAGGCTCACGCAGGCGGAGCGCCAACTACCAGGATCCTGTTGACCCAGAGCAGCGTCCAGCTTAGCTAAATTACTGTAAATCCTAAGTTACTGTAAGCTATTGTACTGAGTTTTCACAGTGTATGTGACTTTAAAGTAAGCGGAGCCGGTCTGCGCCGCTTTCGTCACTGTTGGAAGGAATAACAAAGTGCGCCATCTTGGGTCGGACTACGGTGCCTCCGTGTTGTTGTGCGCTATGGTGTACGTTGTGAGGATGTCCGTTGATCGGTCGATGGCTTTATTCGCTGTAAGAAAGCTGTCAAATCGTCCTCCTTCTGAGAGAAATAGTTCTTTTTCTGTACTCAACAGTTCTAAAAAATAAAAAGGAAGAGCACAACCTTTCTCATCCTTACTGGCCAGACTGAGTGATCCCTCTGTAGCACATACTGGCACCTCTATGTGAAGTCAATCAACACATTCAGAAAGCAAATCACATGCTGATAGATATTAAAATGGAAAATTAGCTAGAGGAAAACTGAAATGCTCGTAGCACTGATTTGAATTATAGCACATGACTCAGTTGTTTGCGTTAGGCTGGGTGTTGCCAAATGTGTCGTAGAGATGAAACCCATTGTGTTTTTCTTTCTTAAGAAATAAATATGTGCTTAATCAAAGCATGTAAACTGCGGGGCATCTATTTGTAGAAATAGAACATAATTTTCATTATCATGCAGTATAAATACGCAAAACCGAGAATTGTCTTTTCCTTATCGTAGAGTTAGCCGTTAACATCTACAGGAGCCCAGAATGGACAAACCAAACACTGGCTCTAGTGAGAGCCTTTCACGGGTTGTTTTGTGTTTTTTTTTGTTACCTGAAGGCCACCGTAGTATTATGGCCTAAGGATGGCCTCTGAGCAAGGCGAATGGCTTTAAAAAAAAAAAGAGGTGAACGGAAAGAGTGTTGGCTGCAACCTGCAACCCCACCTCTGGATGCCCCTACATGTGAGAGAGTAAAGGTCCTGGAAAGCCCTCCGAGGCAAATTTGTGATTTGTGATTTTGGGCTATACAGAAATAAAATAAATTGAATTGAAATACTCTTTAGCTATTTCTGTTTTGTTTACTTGTCGTGAGGATTTTGTCTGAAACTATGTCTGCAATGCTTACTAGTTCAAAGCTGTACAAGAGTTCATGAAGCGAGCTTCTTGGTAGCAGAATGATTGCAGCACATGAAATATAGCTGCAAAGTTACGGGAACTTGTGTTGCATTTTAATGCGCCCCCTCCCATTTCTACTCGGTTCTCTGCAAGAAATAATCTTTCCAAAAAGAAATATCATCAAGGCCTCAGCTTGTCCTCTGGTCTCCATAGATTTAGAGATGACGTTTGGACACGTATTTACTTATGATGAGGGTCCAACGATCTTGATAAAAGGATTGCTGTCCCATTTATTCTAATAGGTTTGTAAGATTTATAATAACGGTAATGGAGAGACTCAGCGGGTCAAAATTCTCTTAGTGGTTCTATCGTTGCTCGTAATTGAGTTAATAAACTGAGGCTGGTGATTCGGATGTGGCTAAATAGGAAATTTGGGGAGGAAAAATGAGAGAAAGTGAAGAAAAAAAGAGGGAGTAAGAATCTCATGCATGGAGGCACAAAGGCAATTTAGAGTTGCTGTCAGTTTTCAAGGACACGTCAGTATTTTGCGGTATTAATGAAATGAGCAGCCGCCCAGGACCTGATAATAGAGCGGTCTTATGAGTCCGGCGGGGGCTGTGAATAACGTAACACTGCATCCATGCACCATGTGTCTGCGATGTACTCGATGCTTCCTGTCCAACTGTTAGTCAGTGCCAGAAACAGCCAAAAGTTCTGTTACTATATGGTCTGTGAGAAACAAAGAAACTGGATGTACTTCATTCATAATCGACCCATCGGTCAGTATGTGTGACATCTCTAGTCTGTCGGATAGAAAAAGTGAGCTCCAATGCTTTTAAAAACCGCCAAGTATTTAGAAAAAAAGGATTTCAGAGAAAGTGTGAGACGGATGCGGAACCCAACTCTTAATTGGCAATCATTTTGTTCCGCCTCCCCTCCAGCCAATCAAGATGCAGTAGTGGGTTGGTGGTCGGTGATTTCACCGTATTTCACCGGCAGGGTTTTGTGAGTAATTGAGGGCAAGAGGAGCCGCGGTGAGGAGAAATGTATAGGGGGGGGGGGGGGGGGGGGGGCTTAATGCATCTTATCAGAGGCAGCAGATGTGGTGGAAGACCCCGTTTAAGACTCTCTAATACCAGGACTCAGAGATGGAGTTGCAGGCGAAAGCTTTCACAAACTCTCCTGGATAGAGGAGATAATATCACACTCGGTGTACTTTGTGGTCACTCAGATTGCCGGAGCCAAATCTTTCTGCAGTCGGTTTGACAGACGGAGCCCTTGAATGCAAATGGCTGCCGTATTCCTAACCTGGCAAACATAATCCGTCTTGAGGGGTCACAACAGCCTCGGTTCTGTCAGGACTGGAGACTGGAAGGCTTTTCGTTTTGTTTATTTTGCCAATAGTTTGATTGACGGACGGTTCATCCGATCAACTGCATCTGTTGATGGTGTTCTGGTGAAGGTGTTCTTCACATAGTCGCATAGTTGCGTCGCCGTGTTTCTACGGTAGCCCAGAACGGACAAACCAAACAATGGGCTCTAGAGAACCTTTTCTCATTTTTTACATAACTTTACGGCCACCATAATTCTCCAAGGGTTAGCCGAGTGTAAAACCGGGTCACCGCCAGCCGCCGTCTTGACTTCCGTTGCTCCTAAAGTTGCACCAACCAGGTCTTTGGACAGTCGGTTTGACAGACTGAGCCCTTGAATGCAAACGGTTGCTGTATTTCTAACCTACCAAACATTGAAAGTGTGACTCTTGGCCTCAGCAGGAAGTGTGTGTGTGTGTGTTCCACAGGTCAGGATGTGTGACTCAAAGGATAGGTTGGCCGAGCAGTGACAGAAACATGCAAATAGTGAGCGCTCCGCCACCGACACAGCAAGCTTCACATTTCCGGCTTACAGTGTGGCTCATGCAAAGCCCTTCATAGCAAATCCTTCACCGTGCAGAGGATCGAATTGAAAATACAAAGCCTCAATGTGACCCTTGTTAATAGGTATTGTGAGCAGCGCCGCTGTGTGCTGCAGTATGTGAACATTGGGCCGGACCTGCGTCGCCGAGCCTCCCAGTGATTCAGCTTTCACGTTCGCCTCTGAACAAATATCTCGCTTTTTACATTTCAATTGGTAAATATCAAAAACTGTTAAACTTAATGTGAAAAAGACTCATTCGTATTCACAGCCTAGACAGCCGGGGGAAGTCTTTGCCTCCGCCGCTCCACTCTCACCTCCCATCTCTCTCGTTCTGCAGGACCTGGGTGGGGGGAGTCCTCCTCAGAGGAACTGGAAAGGGATTGCCATCGCTCTGCTGGTCATCTTGGTGGTCTGCTCCCTAATCACCATGTCCGTCATCCTCCTCACACCAGGTAACACTCAGCTGTGATTGTGCCCTGCATGTCTCAGAGGTCCTGTGATTTGCTCTGGTTCAAGTGTTTTTACGTGTTTTTACATGTGTTTTTACGTGTGTTTTTTTTTTTTTTTTTTACGTGCTTCAGTGGCGCCTTCCAAGACTTTCCCGCCCTAAAAGTTCACATAACATGCGACGTTGTACCGTGTAAAAAGAACTAAAGTGCTCTTATCGAGGTTTCTTAAAAGGTGCACCGTGTAATCCCTCGCCACATGCTTCAGAGAAACAGGAGGCAGCATTTCACTAAAGCACTTTAGAAATAAAAAAGCCAACTACTAACTAACAGCAGGGCAAGAATATGCAAAATTCAATTCTGCTGAATCTCTGAGAATAATCTGTGGTTATGATCTCCATGTGTGTCGTCGGCTTAAAGTTGAGATCAGACCCGAGGTGCTGGGGTTTGCGCTGGTTGAATTCAAGCTAGCTGCTAACGGAAGGTCCGTCCGCCTCCCGTAGCTTCGGATCGCTTTCCTCTTGGCAGAAGAGGCGCTCTCTCGTCCTCGGGGCAGCTCTACTTCTTTGTCCTCTCGTGTTGGACTCAGGACGGACGCCGCAGTGACTCACTGTCGCCTCTCTAGGTGCAAGGCGGTATTACAAGACAGGACGGGCCGGGGCTAGCTGGTTAGCATGCTCATTTCAGCAGATGTCTCTGCAACCCAATAACGGCTAACACTGTAAACTCTTCACATTCTGTTCTTAATGTTAGTTAATTTCTGAGTGTTTTAAAGCAAAAATGTCTGGCCAGATGTCACACATTGCACCTTTTAATAATGCATCTAATAACTGTGCGATGCGAAAGCTGTTGTCACATAACTCTGCCGTTCACTTCAGCTCTACCAAGCGTTTTTGCTTTTCTTTAGTGTATTGTTTGGTTTTAGGGTCAAAGTCTGTTCTGTTCTTGTTAAACTTGTTCAGCTGCGACCATGGGACCAAAAACAATCAAAGCAGATTGAAGTATTTCATATTCTTGGTTGTTAAATGCGGACGGATCAACAGATTATCCTTCACCCGAAGAGAGTATGGTTCAGTGCTCATCCAAAAGTATGAGTATCAGAAGGTGACAGTAAAAGAAGAGCAGTGGATTTTCTGTCTGGTTTTATATGAGCCCACAGAGAATCACCACCTGTTCAAACACTTTAGCTTCTTTCAGCTCATTGTTCGGGTCGTATGGACTCTCGGTGTTCATCTTGGGTACAGTCGCGCTGCCGCATCAACGCTGTTTGCAGCTGTTTTGAGTGAAAAACCTTTGATATTGATATCTCACTCTACCTGACCAGAACCACACGACACAAAAGAGAGTGAACATTGGACCTACATTCGTCAGGTTGCTAGAAACACAACTCCAAATGAATGCTAATGTTGCTCTGTGTCTGTGGGACGTGTTCAGTTTTCTAACATGTCAGCCATGTTGACTTGGAAAAGCAATAATATGTCAAATGTAAGTTCTGCAACCAAATAGAAGAAACAAAGACCCACCCCTCAAAAACAACCAATGCATCTTGAAATACATATTTACATGTAGATGATGAATATTGATACAAATATGATGTGTGCACTACACTGAGGATGTTTGAACACCAGTGCCCACTGTTGTGCTCATAGACTGAATGAAATAAACTGGACGTAGTCACAGTGACATCATCCATGGGTTTGTGGACTACGGTTTTGAAGCTTCAAGTTCAGCATTTTGGCTGTTGCCATCTTGATTTCAAGCCGTCGCCATGTTGTTTTTTTGCAACTAGAAGTAACATGAGAGGATGAAGCCACTGCCTTCAAGTGTCCTAAACGAGCATTCTTTCAAATGGCCAGCAGGAGGCGACTCCTCTGGTTGCGATAGTATAATATAATAGTAAGTAAACATTGTGAACATGAGTTTATGGTCTCAATCTCTAGTTTCCAGTCTTCTTCAATACAGCATGATGTTCATTTAGTACATTAGGGTCCATTTAGAGTCAAATAGACCATAAAGCGGGGGATGTTTTAGGGGCGGGGCTACCTTGTGATTGACAGGTCGCTACCACCACCAGAGCCGTATACTTCCTATACAGTCTATGTGTACAACTTAACAACTGACTAAGACATTGTTTTAGGTGACCAAAACGTTACAATTAACTTTGACTGTGAAAGGGTTAATAAAGCCGTAAGACAACTCTCAACCTGAGGAGTCGCCCCCTGATGGCCGTTAGAAAGAATGCAAGTTCAATGCACTTCTGCGTTGGCTGCGCTTTTCAGACGCAGAGGTTGCCGCCTGGTTGCGCTCGATGTAACCCCCACCACTCAAGACTGTGTGGTGACATGTGAGACCCCCTCAGACCTTGAACCTCTCCACTTCATTCATGGAGATGTGAGGGTCCCGGGACAGAGGGTGTCGCATGTGTACAGGTTGTAAAGCCTTCTGAGGCAAAATAAAATGATTTTGAAATTTGAATTGAATATCACACAGCAGCATAATCCTTATTATTCTTTGACTACTTTAATAGCATTAATTAACTGTGTACCTGCTTTTCCAAAATGATGAAAGAAAAAGCTGAATGTTCCACAGATGAAGAACCATCACGATCCGGTGCCCACGCAGTGCTCTCTCCCCGGTGTATTCCACGGTTGGTTAGACTTTCATTGCCTCCATAAACAAACATGCTGTGTGGAGTTATCAAGGAAAGCCAATGTGGCTGACATTCAAAATGACTTGGCCCTACTGTTCCGCTCACAATCGGCAGCTGTCCTATTCAGGAGGAGCTTTCGACTGGCACGTTCTGAAGGAATAACGTTTCATAATTCAAAATGAAACATTTCCAGGGGCAACATTTGAATAACTTAAGGAATTTCTAGCCCCGTAACGTTCATATTCTGTGAAAAGAATGTTTCCCTGTGTGCATCTTTTTCATACATACCTTTATGTACATCTGGATTAAAAGGACACTCGACACATCTGTCTGCCCAACAAATGTTTACCATTTATTAAGCATGAAAACCGTGTATTGTGTGGCGTGACCGCTGTCTGCTCGATTAACAAACTGAACTGTATAAGTGACAGGAAGTCAAACCAAAAACAAAAAGAAAAAAAGAGAGTCGGGTGATGTTTCTCTGTGGGGTTTGTCACTATAAGGGATCCCTGTCACAATATTTGATGCATTGTTGCTATAGAAATATTGATTAATGGAGCTTTAAGTGCCAAGCTGGTGAGCGAGGCAACAAGGGAAATTACCCGAACGCCGAGGAGCGGAGCGCACGGGAACACTTCAGTGATTCCTGGTAGAAGTGAAGATGCACGAGTTAACAAGCAGAGGCAGCAGGTCTGAACAGAGGCGGTGGATGATGTACAGGTAAACAGGACCGAGCTGCAGTCAAGCAGGCAGGTAATGATAAAGGTTCAGGTCGTCTCCAGCGACGAAGAAACAGGATGTCGCTGTTTGACTTCATGGGGGGGGGGGGGTTTGAAGTGTAATCTCAATTCCAAATTCATTAAAACGAATACGTCACGTTAATAGTTTGAGCCAGTGTTCCGATACATCGACTGATATTAGATTTAAAATGAAAATGAATGACGAAAACAAACCTTTTTTGATTAGGATTGTTTACAATTTGGCTATTAAAAGAATGAATATAAAATATGAACTTAGTATATTTTACAGTTGGTAATGATCTCTCTAAACTACCTCAAACATGCCTTTGACATTTTGCATCCATACATACATGTATATGTTAATATCAAGCCTTTTATTAGCCCAAAAAAAAAAAATCATATTTTGGACTCTATTATTGATATTTCAAGGTAAAATATATTTAATATTTTGTCAGGATCAATGTCAAAATGTGTTTTAAAAGCTAAGTCTCTGACATACACACAGTTATGTTTCCCAGGATGCTTTCTAAGACCAGCGTTGTACGTTTTAAGGGTTGACTTTATTTTATTTGTTGGTGCCGGGAGAGCATAGAAATGATGGTGGTGGTGGAAGTGAATCCCAAGGTCAGCGAACGCCGAAGACTGATTACAATAAATAAAATGTAAGGCGACTTCATAATGAATGGCTTGTTTTTTTTGCAGCCGACAGCCAAGCTGGAAGCGACACCAAACTGGCCGTGGAGGATCTGTTCAAGCCTGAGTTCAAGGTCCATGACCCGGAGGCCAAATGGATCAATGGTGAGTAACCCACGACGCTCACTGTAACCGGCTGGAATCCAGAGCCTTCCTGTTGACGCCACGGATGGAAAGGAGTGTGTGGGGGGGGGGGCACTGGGACGGATGAAGACACACAATGTATTTTTACACATCGGTCTTTGTGCCTGGAGGAGATTTGATATGACGGCATTTGGATTTGGCTCTAATGAGCTTCATTGTCTTCTCGTTGGCAGACAAAGCTGCCGGCGGACATGTTCCATGGAGTGAAAGATCAGCGCACACACACACACACACACACACACACACACACACACACACACACACACACACACACACACACACACACACACACACACACACACACACACACGCGGCACAGTCGTTATTACGCTTGAGTTATACGACGACTTGAGTGACGGCCTGATAAACTGACTACATCGCCCGTCCCATTCTTCATATATCGCTCTTCATACAAAACACACCTTGACATGTCGTTGAGTTTTGAGTGTTCTGTGCAGAGCAAACAGCAGCAGAGGGAGGACACGTCTCCCTGCTGCCTCTCCTACTTTGCGATTGAGGCTCGCTACAACAGCAATGCCGACGGCTCACTCTTAAACAAGGCTGGCGTATTTCACCCTGGCCTTACGTTGCATGTGGTTATGCAAATTCATGACGTTGGGATTCATTTCCCCTCGCCTTATTTACATCGTATTGATTCCCTTATTTGCCAGAAGGGGATCATATGTTAAGCCTGGAAGGCTTTGGGCTGAAAATAAACCGCATCAAGTGAAGTGCAAGAGAATCTGATTATGGTTGGCTGAGGGGAGGGGGGGGGGAGAGAAGATAACGATACCTCCGAGGGAAAAGGCCGGACAGGATTGTGGCGTTCCCGCATCGCTCTCCGTCTGCCTCCTTTTCCTCAGGATCAGTGTGTTTGTTTTGGCTTTTTTTTTTTTTTTTTTCCCTCTCCGTTGCCCGTCGACTGCGTGCCTCTCCCTCCACGCCCCGCGGGCAAGGGCAAGAGGCGAGGCCTTTCCGTCCATCAATATTTCATTCCCGGGTGACATTTCTCCACTATCTTTTTCGCAGCTCCATCTCATTCCCCGAGCTGACCTCAGGCTAGACAGAGGGAGCGGCGATGTTGTGCGATGAGGCAGGCCAGAAAAGTCAGCTTTATAGGGTGGTTTGTGGATGGATGGGGCCAAAATAGACCCCAGACAAATGGGAGAAGATAACGGACAGACGGGGCCAGAGAGAGAGAGAGAGAGAGGAAAGATTGATCACGAGGATTTCGGAGCAAAAATGAGAGTCAGAGGCTTTGGAGGTTTGAGCTTGAACGTCTTTCGTCTCCGTCTCCATCAGAGACAATCTGAACGGGTATATTGTGTGATCTAATGAGTAATCAAGAAGCAAACAAGGGTGCAGTTACACAGAGACATTTTAACAAATCATACATAAGGTGAGGAAAATCAAATTATAGATTGGCTCCTAAGATCAAGTTCCTATTATTATTTCCTTGGTCCACACCGAACGAACCGACTTCTGGTACGGAAGCGACCGCAGAACGGGTGTGAATATCCGGGGACTAATTCATACCTCAGTCAAATGATAAAGTTTCAGACGGATGGGTCGCCACGGTCTGACGTCAGTCTAATGGGCTGCATCACGGCATCGACCGCTAAGTGCGCCGTTATCCATCAGGTGGATCTCAATCTCTCTGGTTAATTGCGCCACTTTTTCACAGGACGTTGTCTCTCGGAAATGCTTCACCTCTTCAACACGGTGGTGATGATGGTGATGGTGATGATGATGACTATAACCCTCCCCCAATTACCTGTAGCTTGGACTGGTTAATCAGCATCTGCTGTGACTGGACCGTGCTCCATTAAATCAATCGCACCACAGATGCCGTTACATTATGAGAAGTACTGTGTGTGTCGCACAAAATGCGCATGTTTTGCTGTCATTCTGAAGTGCGTTCGTCTACAGGGTCGCCGCGGTGTTGTCTGACATTTCTGCAGCGTGACATGAAATTCATTGTCATTCTGATGCGGGCACGGCTTTTATTGATGAAGATCTGAGCGGAGATTATACTGAGACATCTGCTTATTGTCGGGAACATGTGCAAGAAATGACATGCAGCGTCTTCTCCAGCTGCTGTGGGTGCATATCTCTGTGTGTGTGTGTGTGTGTGTGTGTGTGTGTGTGTTTTGCACACCGATGCACGTGATTGAGAAAGTGACATTTAGCCGCCGCCGCACGTGATTCAGTGAGCGTCACTCTCCAACCGGTATTGTCGCCGGCTCCCCACGCAGCCTGTCGTTGACAATCTGCTGGGAGAAGGCCGTCATAGTGGGTCCACACTGGCCCACAGACAACAGACAAGAACACACCAGGTGGCTCACTTTAGCTCTCAGAGCCAGAAACGGATCACTTCATAGACGGTTGGTGGAGTGGAGAGTAGCATTTTAAGTTTTACTACTTAGACATTTATTTCAAACGCAACGTGAAATGAAGTGAAATGAAAATGAAATGCACCCAGCTGGAGCGTTAGAGACGCGAGTGTTACATGTTAGTACGAGTGACATACCGACTCTGGGTCAGTGGCACCGGGGATTGCACACTATCAATGTAAACCCATTCACATCGTTATCACACTCTCAGGGCAACGGTGTCAAACAAACGCACGACTTTCACTCAGGTCAACGTTGACGTGATTCGTTAGTATCGTTAGTCATGTGACTCGTTGGTATTGTTATTCGCGTCAACCACTGTCTTTTCCTAGCCCTAACTAAGTAGTTTTGTTACCTAAACCTTCCTTCCTGTGAGGATTGAAGTTTATTTTAAAACTATGCATGCGATGAGTTACAAACGTCCCAAACCTGGAAGTGGAAATGAGTTGGACATACAACATTCCCCTCCAACATACCTACTGTTGAAGCCTGAAGGTGTGTTCACACTGAGCATGAATTGAATTTCAGAGGCAGTGCTTATAAAGTCCATGCAAAGGTGAGCGAATACAAAATTCCCTCGCGGACAAGCAACATATTTCAACTTGAGCTAAAGAAACGTTTTGATCCTCCTGCGGCTGCATGACTCGGCTTCATAACCGTGTGGAGCGGAGATGGAAAAAAAAATGAGAGAAACTCGGAGGAAGAAAATGGTCAGAGGTGGAGTTCTAAGGTCAGTGCTAGCATTGCTAGCTTGATACATCTAGCTGATGTACGGCTCCAGCAAACTGTAACAACACATATTCATGAATACCGTCGAGAACACAGTTCCACCCTCACAATGTCTCGCAAGGATAGAAACAATTGTCCAGACAAAACTGGACACTACGTGGAGGTATCCTCCGTTTGCTCTGGAGCAGTACGCCTGTTACATTCCTCCAGAGAGTGCAGGCAGAAGGTCATTTCAGAGCTGTATGCTTGTGAGTGCAGAAAGTCTTCTGGAAATATTGTAATATTAGAATGTGGACTTTCAACTAACTTTATATCTATCTCAAACCAGATATGAGGACTTGAAGTCGCAGAAACAGTGACTTTTCATTGTGTGTTTTTCTTCTTCATATCGCATTAATAGCTTGTTATCATAAAACTAATAGCTTACCAATGATGTCACTCATGATAATAGATAATGGAGTAATGATAAAGTACATGCTTTGAATTATTCAGATACTACTATGCAGTGATCTACATCGGACCGGATGACACGCAACATATCATAGAATTACAAAGACTTGATGACACGCAACATATAGAGTTACAAAGACTTGACTTGGACTCTAGCTCAAAGACTTGAGACTTGATGTGGACTCCAGCTCAAAGACTTGAGACTTGATGTGGACTCCAGCTCAAAGACTTGAGACTTGATGTGGACTCTAGCTCAAAGACCTGAGACTTGATGTGGACTCCAGCTCAAAGACTTGAGACTTGATGTGGACTCTAGCTCAAAGACTTGAGACTTGATAATGGACTCCAGCTCAAAGACTTGAGACTTGACGTGGACTCTAGCTCAAAGACTTGAGACTTGACTTGGACTCCAGCTCAAAGACTTGAGACTTGATGTGGACTCTAGCTCAAAGACCTGAGACTTGATGTGGACTCTAGCTCAAAGACTTGAGACTTGACTTGGACTCCAGCTCAAAGACTTGAGACTTGATAATGGACTCCAGCTCAAAGACTTGAGACTTGACGTGGACTCTAGCTCAAAGACTTGAGACTTGACTTGGAAAATGACTTGTGAGCATCTCTGTCTCAACAGACTGACTGGCCCATACATTACAAAATATTTTTTGTCCTAAATGACCAACATTGTGCATTTCAACATGTGGACAAGAGCAGCTGCCGATCAAACTCTCGATCCCAAAGTTATTGGCCAATCTGTCCACCCAGCTAACATTTGTCCACCCGTACTTTTCAATTCAATTGAAGGAGAATTTAGAATTGGTGATTTGGACTTAAGATAAATTCTGCGATTTGAAACTCATTTCCTACATTTTTTACATTTCCATATTTGTCTTTTGTTTTACTGGGTTTTGAACAGTGGTGTAATGTAAATAAGTGCATCTACTAGACCACTGTACTTACACATTCAAGGTACTACTTGTTCTTTACTCAAGTATTACATTTTCAATTTCTACTCCTCTACATCTCAGAAGCAAATATTGTACATTTTACTGCAATGCGTTAGTCAGACGGCTTCAGTTACCTTTCAGATCAGCCTGCATCCTTTCTTCCCCTTCTTGGTCACTGAAGTGTGAAGTGTTCCTTTATGTGTCCAGAAAACTCTCCAACTTCTCGAGCTGAATAAACCAGTTAAAAAGGCTGAAACGCATCATCATCAAAGATCAATACAGAGCTGTTTTTCTGAGCTGACTGTAGAGAGACAATGGTTCTCATGGGGTCGCCACAGACGACGCTACACACATGTGACGATGTCGTAGAATGTGATGCGTTGCTGTAGATTAAACAAACCAACGGTATGCAAGGGAGATCCAATCTACAGCAGTAAAACGCAACATACATGTAAGGCAGCAGTCGTATTAATCCAGAAACATCATATATAATAGTGAAACAGTATACCTCCTATGATAAAGGACTTCCATTTATTAACGCCTTCCTGGTCTTCTGAGTCAACTCAAAGTGCTTTACTAGACTTAGACTGGCAGAGGCCTCCATACGAGGTTCCACCTGCTCATCGCATTCTAATCCTTCCATTCTCACTCACTCACACACCGATGGCTCAGTCTTCAGGAGTAATTTGGGGTTCGGTGTCTTGCCCAAGGACATTTTGACACGCTGGGATCGAACTGCCGTGCTTGCAATTAGTGGACGACCCGCTCTGCCTCCCGCAGTCTCCCTCTTCTAATCAGCCAACTCCACCGCTTCGTCCCCTCTCCGAAGAAAGAAAGAAACTTGAACTGCAGCTGTCGGCGTTTCATTTTTGTCTGAGCTGCTTGGTCATTTCGAGGGCGTGCGTGCGTAGAGCGTGTACAAGTCCACAGCCGGTCCACAGAACCAGACAGGTTTTGTGTTTCTCATCCATGGCAGTTCTTTGGAGTGCATCGTAGGGAAGTCGGCAGCTCAATTCACATTCTCAGTGGCAATCCAACGGCTGGCCAAACCGGGGTTAAGGAACAGCCTCGGCCTCCCTCCACTGCAACTTGTGTTTTGCTTATTCTTTCTTCGCATCGATATTCAAACCGTCACTGTGCAGAGCGATGGACGTGTTTGACAGTAAATTCCCGCTTTCGCATTAATCTGCTGCAGAGAGAAAGTTTCACGGCGCTCACATTAAATCTCAGTGTAACATCAGGCAAGAGTCATTTTGTGTAGTCACTGGTTATTCGGAAGCCAATCACGGCCCAGTATGCAGCTAGCTAAAAATGTGATGTGTAAAATGGAGACAGCTCTAAGAATTCATTTTTTAGTTGAGTTTTGGTTGAAAATAAAAATACATAAGAGACAAATATTTAAAACAGTATTTTAATGCTTCTGAAATCTCAATTGTAAATGGTAAATGGACTGTACTTTTCTGGTCTTCTGACCACTACAAAGCGCTTTAACACCACATGTCATCATTCACCCATTCACACCCATTCACACACTGATGGCTGGGGCTACCATGCAAGGTGCCACCTGCTCAGGACTCTATTTCACCATTCATACCCATTCACACGCCGCAGGAACAGCCTGCGGGAGCAATTTTGGGGTTAAGTGTCTTGCCCAAGGACACGTGGACATGAGACTAGCCGATCCTCTGATTGAAGGACGACCCCGCTCTACCGCTGAGCCACAGTTGCCCTGTCCGTCCAGTTCACGTTGATCCTCAATGTCTACCAGATCAATTTCTCAAATATTACTGACTTTAACTTTGGTTTACTGGGTAAACCAAACTTTAACCCTTGTGCTCCTGTAGGCACAAATAAAAGACACAATGATGAAGAAACAGAAAACGATCTTGTTATTGAGGGTGTATACCTGTGCATATAAATGCCATTTTAGGACCAGGTTGAAACAAACATAGTTTTAAGATATGAGGTCAGACGACCTCCCTACTCATACTGATCACTGCTCACCTCAATAATCGGTCCGTACTACAGTGATCTCTTTAAATCCATTATTGAGCTGTCGATATTCAGCTGCACGGCCTGTCGCTTCTCTTCGTTCACTGCAGTCAAATTAGTTTAATTTTTTTTTATGACCTGAAAAGCAGGCTTGTTGCTGACGGATTGATAAATCCCTGCTGGACTGTTTGGCTGTATAATTTAACTGAGCACTGAGCAGCTCCCGGAAATAAACACATGTAATTATGAGAAAAATTAAACTAGGTGCTGCTGGAAAAGCTCTGCTACGTAAATGAAGTGTCCGAGGGAATGCAGCGCATCAGTGTGGCAGATTACATCTGTAGTAGATGGAATAAATACAGTATCTCCCTTGCACATTATCAGTCTTAATGACTCTCTCATTGAAATGTGCTCTGCATTGCTAATAATTGTAAAATTATATACAATTGAATATTTGTTTTGTACCAATCTGCAAGTGCCTTAATAAACCTGCATTCTCTCTAACAGCCATCAGGGGGCGACTCCTCTGGTTGTATAGAAGTCTATGAGAAAATGACTCACACTTAATCTCTAGTTTCAAGTCTTCTTCAATACAGCATGATGTTCATTTAGTAATTTATGGTCCATTTAGAGTCAAACAGACCATAAAGCAGGGGATGCTTTAGGGCGGGGCTACTCGCTGATTGACAGGTTGCTACCTCGGTGACGTCCGGTCTGGGAGTGGTTCGCGTTTTCAGTACATGAAGGACAATTGTTGCTCTCCTAAAAATGTCTTATTCAGGGTTCTATTGTACCTACCCTGGTGTCACTTCTGGTTGCAAAAAAACAAGATGGCGACGGCCAAAATGCAGAACTCAAGGCTTCAAAACGTAGTCCACAAGCCAATGGTTGACCTCATGGTGATCAGTCCAGTTCTTATAAAGAGTCTAGTTTTTTTTTTCTGTTGGCTAACCATGGGTACTTGCTTATTCTCCCCCTACTGCCGTATCCACTCACATGTATGAATTTCTTATCTATCCGACAATACCTCGGAACAATTCAAGACGCATTCGCATGTCAAGCTGAGCCACGGCTCTCCGATTACGTGATGGCTTTACAAGCTATGTTATTACCAGGTGAAGTGTGAGAGTGGATAATGATGCTTGGAGGTGTATATGCAGTAATGGGAGGTGACACCTGCTGAAGGAGACTCGTATCTTCGGTCAAGTGCCTCGTGTCCTTGACGATGATGAATGCTTTCCTGCTCTGGCCTAATTAATGACATAAGCCCACTAATGCTGGTTCAGCTAATGAAAAATACCGATTTTTATCCAACAAATCATCTGCCTCACTCCCCCACTCAGTGCACCATCTTCATATTCTATGTCATCTCTCAACACACCTCTACAAAGACTGTGCCATGGAAACTGTTTTAATATTTGATATGTGTGTGTATATCAACCATTATTCTATTCTATAAGTTTTCTTTCATTTTTGAGGGAGTATGGGACTTTGATCATATCAATAAGAGTTAAAGAAGGCCGTAGGTTTGGTTCCAGAAGTTAGGACCAGTTGTTGGCTTTGGGCTTCAGCAAATTGTGATGGAAAGTCACCACCCTTCTCTGAAATGTTAAACTAATTTAGAAAACAATTGACATATCAATTCATAATAAATACTATGTGAATGGCAGCCCTAAAACCTGTGGAACATGAATCCCAACCAGCCCCACCAGTCACAGGCGAGGGCAGCCTTTATTTGGCCTGACAGGCAAAACCCAGGGCACACAGACCAACAGAAACTGTACGGTCCAAAAAGCTTTTACAGTGAACACATGGTGATAACCAACTTGATCTTTTAGACATACCTAGAATACCCTCAGTCTGTCTGCAGTGCATTAAATTACGTTTCATGCACGTCATTCTTTAAATTACGTGTCTCTACCACGGATACATTTTATCATAAGATAAGATTTAGGTAAAACTTCAGCTCAAGGTTTGAGTGTAAAGAACTCCATTTGTTACGGAGCTCAGGTAACCTTTTGAAGGTAATGTCTCGTTGTTTCACATGGGACGGGGACACTGGTCTCCTGGGTGAAAGTCCCGTGTTTGACCGATCCCAAACGCCTCCCTACATGGACTTTAAAACACATTTCTGTTGAATCTGGGAATCCACATGTCCGCTACAATAAAATGATCCTTTGGCATTATTGCCATGGTGCCGGCACTGTTATCGTGTCGAGGTCACTTCATGTATTTCTGTGAGATAAGGCTGTAATAACTGAAGGCAATGTCGATACATATATCAACATTTTCATCACGTTGTTATTAGGATGGTGGCAGCCGGACAGTAGCATCTTACAGGGTATGTCCAACGAACACTATATGAAACTCTATTGGGTGCCAAACATATTATTTTGAGGGCATTGTGGGGGAGACGTGTGTTCTCAACCCTTAGTGGAGAGCACACCCTTGAACCTGCCGGTGCAGGTCTGCCGCTGCAGCGCAGGAAATGAGAGCCGTCCTCTCTGAAGCTCATCTGTATCGCAACGAGAGACGCAGCATATGACACCGCCGTGATCTTTGCCACCGACGTTCCCCTCGGGTGAGCCCCTTACCTTGGCACTGACACGTCCCATTTGTCTCGCTGCGGGGCAGCGTTCGGTGAGTCATCGGTTCCCTTCCGCACCTTTTTTATTCTGAATCAAGGATTTGGCGTGCGGCGTGAGGCTCTCGGGCTGGACCGCAGCAATGAACGGGCCGTGACCCGAGTTGCGGTTCGGTGGGGTGTGGATGCGCCGACGCACTCCGACTGAAGCTGTGTGCTGGTGGGCGTCTCACGGGTGTGTGAACAGGTCGTGAACGCGTGGAGCTACAAAGCAAACTAATCTCCTTCTGTCGGTATGTTCGGCTTGAGGACCACTTGGCTGGTTTATGGCTGGGGATCCCAGGACGTGCAATTTTGAACATGCTCCATTGGAGGATACCATTGGAGGATCGCGTCACTAGAAAACTGTTGTTTTATACAACATATGAATTCCCTGCCACCACCTCGTAACGCCTCATCGTTGTTAAGAGGTTGTGGGTGTTTCATGTATCTGTGCGGGATCACGGTCTGTGCCAGATCGGGGTCTGGTTTTTAAACGGACTTGTTTTCTTCACCGGGTGACCGATCGCTCCGCCGTTCAGCTCGGTCGGTCTTCTCGTGTCGAGCAATCAACCCACCTTGATTTTCTTTCATTTTCCCTAATTGGCTACATAATTACGTCAATTAATCTCTATTCCCCTGCCACTCAGCGCGGCGTTGGTTTGAAGGAAAAGATCAGCCGCGTCGCTGTCAGCTGCCAACGATCAGCGGAGTGGTTAGCTACATATGGATCGCTAGCAAGCAAAAGGGGGGGGGTCTTGGGAAAAAAAAAAAAAAAAACAAATTGCATTCTTTTTTAGACTGCTTTTCCACTTGCATGCCTTTGCACCATCATTTTCAGGGGTTAATTAGGAATTTCCTGCTCTGGTGCCTTCCATTAATTAACATTAGAGACTTCCCAAGCTGTGCTGGGAACTGCCGCTAAAGCATCAGTGCAGGGAAGACTCTGTGTGTGTGTGTGTGTGTGTGTGTGTGTGTGTGTGTGTGTGTGTGTGTGTGTGTGTGCGTGTGTGCGTGTGTGTGTGTTGGTCTTTGCTGGCATTCAGATGCGTTTTAGCACGTACGCAGGACTGTCAGAGCGTGAAGGTTGTTAATGGCCGCATGCTACCGCTCGGCAGCTCCTGAGCTGAAAGCAGCCGGACAGCTGTGAGTACACAGACGGAAAAACGCGTGAATGTACCTCCTCTTGTCTGGTTGTCCTCTTCTGGACAAAATATTCTGGTTGGGGGAGGGGGGGGGGGGGGAAGCGTCCTCATTTGTTGATAGGCCCTCCATTAAGCCTTCCGTTTCTCACACTTTTCTCCATCTTCCATTAAGCTGCCGTTAGCGCGCCCTGTTTGTGAGGCTCCTGACGCGTCCATTAGCATCGGTCAGAGCAGTGAGGGACGCTGATTAAAAGGGACGGCTTGTTCTTCCCGTGGTCTCGCTCATCGTGTGGGATTTTGTAACAGAAACTGTGCCGATGGTCCGTCTGAGAAGGCAAAAGCTCACCCGTACTATTGTTCATGGGCTCAATCAAATAATGTAATACATGGTCGCCTTTCCACAGGAGGAGCATTTCATATTTATTGGACATTTTCCTCTATTAGCGCCTTTGGATGATTTCCAAAAAGCACACAAACAGCCAATGATAAAACAGTGATGAATCTAAGGCAACTCAAATATACAATGTGTTCGTTGCAATTTTTTAAATCAACAAAATGTTGTTAAGATATGATAATAGCACAATTAAAATCGAATTCATACTGTTTGAAGTTATTTTGGCAACACAGAAACAATGGCAATGGAAAGTCAATTGGGACAAATGAAGCGCTCAGAGCTAGTGACGCAGTACAAACAGTGAGAAAGACTAGTTATGCTAGGTGGAACTAGCTTTCTAACTAGCAGCAGGTAGCTAGCCCAACCACATCTACTGGTGTCCAAAACAGGAAGTCATAGTGGTATAGTTGCAAGGCCCGCCTCTTGCTTGATTTGATTGACTGCCTGGGCCAAGTGTAACATGTGAGAATATCTTGTAAACACATTCATTTTTTTACATTTCATTATGTATTTCTTAGGCTTTATAAAACTCTGTAAATGTTCATAATCATGAAAACATAACGAGGTTAATAAAGTATTATAAGTGGTGGACATAATGCATTATATATTCCATCTTTCATAAAGCTTTATACCTCCATACTAGAGTGACACAGTGTGTGAAAGAAGAACGTGAAGCCTGTGTTAGATCATAACTACCATAACCGCTCTAACGATCACATTATACATTTTGAAAGTTTCTGAAATGGAATCATGTCTTATAGTCTCATATATTAGATAGCAGCTTCTTCAAACCCCAGTTTGGAGCTTAGACAAGTATCAGTGGGAGGCCAGTAGTGCAGACACTCCACAGGGAGAGGATATGATGAGAGAGAAGATGATTTCCAGGGAAGGTATTCCCCCGTTCTTTTGACCAACAGCAGTTCATTACTGGAAGAAGTGATAACCGCTAACAAGCTGCCAGTCAGCGAGAGAAGAAAATATAAGAAAACTATACCAAGGGATGGCCTGTGAGGTCAGGCATGAACACAGCCATTATAGTGCATCCTCTCAGCCTCATCATCTGCATCATGAGATATCATAAACCAACAAAAAAAAAAGTGGACAAATAGCTTCCAAAATAGAAAATCATAACGGTGCTGTCAGGTAGACGTAGTGTCGCAATGCATGGAAGAAAAGAGGGAGCGTAAAACACCGGCGCAATAAAAAAAAGGGTCTCTGGAGAGAGATCTTCTTGTCCTCCGTGTGTGTGTGTGTGTGTGTGTGTGAGAGAGAGGGAGAGCATGACGGCTGAAAAAGTAGTTCTCCTCCACTGATTTCTGTCTAAGAGAAAAGGTGGCATCAGTGTCAGTCAGCGACGCCGATCCGAACGTCTCCCTTTTTAAAATATGTCGTTTTCTGTCCGCTGTTGATCCATAGTGATGGACAGCCGATAGGAAACGGGTAACTAAAGGCCTCAACGCTACATTTCTCTATCAAATATTTGATGCAAATATTACGCAGCAATGTCGTTGCACGGGGTGGATATTTTCGGAGCTTTTGCGACGCGAATGAAGGCAACGAACAATCGCTCTACGGCGTGCAACGACACTACTCTGCAGTCCGAAACAAGACAGCAGACTTTATTACTCCGCAGACCGGATCCTCCTGTTCCTTCTTGTCACAATAAAAGCTACTGACCCATATACACTGCGGGACTGTTAACCAGAGGGAGCTGATCTTCACTGTGCTGAAAGGAACGTCACGACCACAGCTTCCAGTAGCTGAGGCTATACAACAGTTTCAATCAGCCGGCAACAATCTATTCAAACCCTCTATTGGAAAAAGTACTGCAGCTGTCCCAGATGTGCATCGCTGCCGGTGTGGATAGTATTGATGCGAATGATGTCCTGTGTTGTATATTTTTCACGCCCCCGCGAAGTGGAAAGGCACGTTTAAAAACGTCTGCACTTTTTACAGACAGTAGACGGACCAACAAGAGCTGAACAACCATATAACAGGGCTATTCATGAGTTAAAGACTAACCTGTGGGACATTACCTCATTTATATTTAAACAATGCTCAAATCAAATTGTCGGCATTATCTGGCCTTTGTTAAATCTGACAAGTGTTCTTCAATTCAAACTCAATTTAAACTAAGCATATAGCAAAGCTATGCTATTGGTGTGAGCGTTTTCAGGTGAATGTAGACCCTAATGAAGAAAACATCACATCATTATTCACGTGTTACCTCTTCCTGTTTACAAACCTATATTTGGTTTGTTTTAGCATCACGACGGGAGCAAAGGAGGAGGTGACTGGAGTATAACCGGAGTGAAAGGCTGCGTGGGGAGGAGGTCAGGTTTTGACTGATACGTCAAACACTTTTACCCAGGAGACCGCTGTTCATGTCCCGTGTGAAACCCCAAACTATGAACTTTTCCTTAACCCAACCAAGGGTTTAAAACTCCGACCATTTCACATCGCACATCTGGCGTTGCTACTCCCCAACGGTTATATTCATGTCGTTTTCTGGAGTCATTTGACAACAACCTATTCTGTCGTTTAGGAATAAGGAAGTTCGGCTTTTATCAGGAGGTACTGGTTTTGCCTGTAGCCTAATGGAAGATCACATCATACCTGACCTCTCTGCGTTTGGTCTCGGTAGGCCGGTACTATCTCTGCCCAGGTTTGGAAGACGAATGCCTTCCAAACGAGAATAGAAGAAAGAGACTTCCCTTTCAAACCTGTGTTGCCACAAGAGACAACAGGTAAATGATAACAGGTCCAACAGAGTCTGTGGCTCTGCTAGCTGCTGGGACCCACCAGCTGTTGATGTCGGGTGAGATTCTCTCATCGCCTAACATCACGCTTGATTGGGAAAAGAAAGAAAGAAAGAAAGACGCCACATAGTGATCAGAAATAGTGTAGAAGTGAGGCAGTATGATGTAATAATAATGATAATGACAGGTATCTTATACTAAGAGATAAATGAACACTTGAACACTGGATTAGAACGCGGTGATTGTAATTTTATATTATTCCAGTGTCTTTATATATGACAAAATGTTGTCATGTTTTTGTTTGAGTCTTGTGTATTGGAGAATAATATAATTATTTATTGTCCTAGTAATAGAACATTTCTGGACGAGTATTTCCTCTTGGAAATCTTTTCATCAATTATGTTGATTTCTCTCTTCTTTGATGTTCTTAAATCTTCATATGTTGATCTTATACATGTCTTGTATTTATATTACAGGCCCATGTTGTCTCATTAGACCTCTGCTCCTGTTGGAGGTGGTGGTGGACTGACGTGAGGCCACCGTGCTGCATGTCCACTCAGCTAGGACCATCAGAGTAACCTGTCAGGCCGTGTGGACACAGTTCTGACCCGAATGCACCAGACGCTGCCGTGATAATAAGAGAAGGCGTGTCTGCCCCGATGACGAGCCCTTGTAGTTGTTGAAGGCCGCTCGGTGGGATTCTATCAAAGGAGGCTATTGATTGGCTCGCGCCTGCCTGCGGAGGGCAGACGGTGATATATTGGAAGAAGAAGAAGAAGAGCTGGCAGATCTCAGCAGAGGGTTAAAAACATACATTTTATATGAGGAAAAAGAGTATTTCTGAGCAGCTCGGCAGCTATATGGCCACATAGCTCTCTGTGAATATTTATGGTACTGTACACACCGGGTCCATACGGTTCTAAAACGAGTCATTTTAAAGGTTGAATGGCGGGACTTTAAATCCCTCCGATTTTCTCAAAAGGCTGTTTTCTTTCATCCAAAGTGAAGCGGCGGCGTCCCTCCAGTCGTGCTGTCTGGTAGGCTAGTTGAGGCTACGGCTGAAAGCTTCTCATAGCGTTTGGTTCTTTTTAGGTTGGAGACACATACTGAGGTTTCTTTTTCCTCTTTATTCTGAATCCCATCCAAAAAAAGAAAGAAGCAGAATGAGGCTTTAAAAATTGCAGGTGCATCACAAATGAAAGTGAAATACAGTTTGCATCCAAATGATTGTGACGGGAATAAATTACACTCGGATGAATAAAACCGTCTGAAAAAAACACACGTAGTGTTTTCCTGTCCGGGAACATTTGTGTCTGCTGAATAGACGATGAAGATCCAGGTGAAACGGAACACAGTGAGCGGTGTTTGGTGAGGAAGACGCTCCACAACTAAATAGAAATTCATCCAGTTATTAATGTAGAAATGTACACTCATACACGACAGAGCCAGTACCACTAATGGCTCTGACGTGTTGCAGAGCACCAGACTCCCTTCAGAAAACCTCTGATTTTAACGCAGCGGGGGTCTGACCAATCTTCCCCGGATCAGTCCTGGTTCTGGTTCTCCCGCGCCTCGCTACCCTCCAGCGGGCCCAGCTATCATAGACTGTAACGTTACATAAGAAGCAGATGTAGTCGTCGTGACGTCAATTGAAACTTGATAAAGAGTTTCTTTTAGTATTAAGGAAAAAAAAAATGTCATCAGTAAATAATACAAAAATGAACGTAACGACATCGTTTATAGTCTTTTAAACCAAAAAATACTTAAAACTCTTATATTTCATCTTAGAAAAAAACTATTTGAAGACTTTAGAAATATTTGATGGACACTGATATTTCACAGACTACACATAATAAACAAGTACACAGATCAATATTCTCTCTTGCAGCCTTTAATATTGTGCAGTGTGGGACATAAGAAAAGAGTTATTTCATGATATTTTGACATGCTTTGGCCGTTCGGCGCCTTGAGCTGCATCGTTCTTTGCAGTTTATTGAAACGTTCATGACATTCACACAGCTGCTGTTACCGTTCCTATTAGTAATAAAAGCACAGCACTCGGTGAGTCACCTGTTGAGGTCTCGAGACGTGCTTTGCTAAAAAAAAAAACAACTGTTTGGATAGAAGCACGAGCCGTCACATGCTCAGGCAGGTTGTAAACAGACCCGTGTAGCTTCAGGCTATAGTAAACCCCCGTTGGCTTGTTTACGACCCGTCTGATCAGCCGATTGAATTTCTCCCCCCCCACCCCCCTTCGGACTCCGTTTGCGGGGAAGTCTCTGCGTTCCCAGACCTCAGCAATTAACTCCGTGAGTCCAAAGAAATGACGTCCAGAGCTCCGTAAACAAGAGCCGAGTCGAAGCGGCGCAGAGAGAGAGAGAGAGAGAGAGAGAGAGAGAGAGAGAGAGAGAGAGAGAGATCCTTTAAAGCTCGATGAGCTGTCAGAATAAAGCTCAGAGCTGCAGGTGCTGTTCTGTCGCTGACATTCTGTGTCTGCTGTGGACCCGCTCTCTCATTCTGAGGCTGACAACCCGAGGTGGGAATAGTCCATAATGGCCGTCATCACAATGACAACAGCTCTTAAACCTCTCAACCCACACTCGCTTTTACACAAACTCGAGTTGTCTGTAAATGTGCTTTTTTTTTATTTTTTATTTTTTATTTTTTTTTCTTCCTGCCTGACTATTAATGTAACCTTTTGAGCTGTCGCTTTTGATAGAGAGGAATATGTTCGCAAAAGGCAACCTTCAGCTGCGTTTCTGCTGGATTCGTGTTTTTTTTTTTTTTTTTTGCCGTCAAGGACATAAACATGAAAAGTTATTATTTTGTTACTCGTGTTGATCTTCCTGAGGGAGAAGCCAACGCCTGCTCATTTAGCATATGATCTCCCTTTATCAAAATAATGCACTCACACACACACACACACACACACACACACACTCACACACACTCCTAATGTTGCGCACGTAAAGCTAGACTATGGTGTGGTAAAAAGTTTAGACTCCCAACCATTTCCGTCCCGGTTGGGGTTTGGCGTCACTCATGGCGTCATCTGCAAGTGCACTTCAATACCGCGGCAAACAGTCGTTAAGTAAACGCACACTTCCGTCTGCGCCGTGATGACGGTCGCTGAGAAGACAGAAAATAGTTCCTCCATGAAATTGCCCACAACAAGGTCTGTGGAGAAGACGGATATCTCTCTTCAGGCGATATCTCCAAAACTGGGCAACTCACACCAAAACAATGTAGTTTGATAAATAGCACTACAAGTAAGTAGAAGAATGTCTCTTTGATTTTGGGGTGAACTGTCCCTTTAAGTAGCAACAACTATAATCCTTAACCTTGAAAGAAGACCATCATCGTCATCATTCATTGAACATAAATGGGGGGGAGGGGGGTCAAAGTGAGCCAATATCATGTCATCCTCAGAGACTGAAGAGCGATGCGACATCCACTGTTCATACAGCGTCACGCATGCTCTGTGAAATCTGTGTGTTTGTTGACTCAACTCAGTCACAGTAAAATGAATACAAGGCAGAAGAACTTTAACACCCAATTAAGGTTTCATATTCATTTTGTGAAACCGTAATGGATTGATTATCCAGCTCGGGCAATTTTTTTTTCTCAAATCTGCAGAAGTTCACTCTAAAATGAACAGCTTATGCTTTTTTTTGTCCGAAGGGGAAAAAAGGATTGAAATGCGCAGCAAGCAGGATGTCCTTAACATTATTGCTGTGATTTCGAATAACACTTGAAAAACAAGCAATGCCCTGAAACATGTCATTGGACAGGACAGAGTACCACTTAGCGCGGCTGAAGCAGTTGTGTCTGCTTGCGGTGAGATCCTAGTCGAAATCCACTTTGCACACAAGTCTCGGTGCTGCTGTCCCCCCCCCGTCCCCCGTCCCCCGTCCCCCAGGGTCATAAGGGCCAATGCATTATGGAGTGACATTCATATCCCATCTATAACCTGCAGCAGCCTGCCATAGGGCTGTGACATTTCACTTCATTAAGTCCTCGGTTCATTTGATGTTCTGGTCTCGGATACAGGGACCGGTGCGACAGGACGACACCGGACCATGAATTAAACATGGTGGGTTTAAATATAGACTTTTTGGGACAAAAGAGGCAGTACAGTTTCTCTCACCCCCCCCCCCCCCCCCCCCAAACCATGTCACATCTGCTGACATCATCGTCGCCTGACTGACGGCCCGATGGCGACGCATTTAAAAAAAAAAAAAAAAAAGGTGTTCTCTTCGCTTACTGGCAACAAATCCCACGGAAAAAACACAACAAATCCGATAATATATCGATGCAACTAACACCTGCTGTGTGATGTGTGTACCTGCTGCTGTATCTCCATTGTGTCTCCAAAAAAAACCCCCACATCAGTGAGTCACGCCGTTGCACCGGCTGACGTGTTCCTTCATAGCCATGAGCGTTCATACTGCAGCTCATTGTGACTGGATCCCACACACACTGCTGCAAATACCACTGCACCCAACATGTGTGAATCCACAGCTGAAAATAGTCCCCAACAAATGCACACATTACTCCTGATGTAAACTAAAGAGCCCAGCTGTATTAGGGTCATGTATTATTTAAAAAAAAACAACAACTAATGATACTATATATTTGTAAGCAGTATTTAAAGGAGTGGGGGTGATACTGAGTGCAACAGTCAGAATGACATATTATTGGTTTTGGTCTCTTCATGGGATTTGTTAACAATAACTTATAATAAATGATATCATAGCATCAGCCTTATTCTTTATTCTGGTAATAACTGACTTTTTTGGCCACTCACCAGAAATACAACAAGCTTTAAAGACAATACTATCACCTTATAAACAGTTGCCTCTTTAAACCTTTCCTTCACCATTCATTCATTCATTCATTCATTCATTCATTCATTGTGAGTTGTGTTTCCTGCTCTGTTTTGGTCTCCACCAGCCACTGAGAAAGCTCCTCTATGTTCTCAAACCACATGCTAATCCGTGTCGGTGGGCAGTTTGCTCGCTGAGCAGCGTACAGCGGGAGTCTGTCTGCGCTTGTTTGTTAGTATCGGCATCCTGCTGCGAATGGAAACAAGAAGATTGCCGAGACCGAGCCCACAATAAGGTGTCTGACTGTCGGAGCGAAACAAAAGAGCCGAGAGACACTAATGCACTCTGTGAGGGTCGGTTAATGATCCTCTGTGAGTTCCTCGCTTTGAGCGAGCCCTTTCAAAATGTCCATTTTTAATACGGAAATATAGATTAGTGCGGCGATAACAATGTGAGTTATGAGACTTTTTTTTTTTTTCTTCAAATAGGCGTTGAAATGGGGGATTGAGCGTTGAGTATAGCAGCACCTTAAACAGCTGACTTATCTCAGCACGGTGACACCAAGTGTAGCGTTAGCATTTAGCAGCAACAGCTTGAGTCTTCAGTCCTCCGGTGGTAACTACAGGGTTAACTTGGACCGCAAAATAATATGCGTCCTCTATTACTAATGAAATGACTGGGGGACTCCTGGCCTTTGATTAACACATTCAATAACGGGCACCGTGTCAGCGACACTTGCTTAGCAGTACAAATGACATGTGGATGGTATCGGGCCTGCGCGTCTAGCGGTCGAAGAAGATTAATGAATAAGAGGAATCAATGCACAGCAGTTACTCAGTTCCGTCACTCAGGAAGCTTTAAAACACATTCTGAAGCCCCTTCCCCACTGGAAATACCCCCCCCCCCAACCTATCAGCCACTAACGTCAGAGATCTGTGTTCAGTTTACTGGGACTCATGACGTCAGTAGAAAACGTGACACCTGGGTGGACACGCTCAATTCCTCCACTTTTCCAGCGTTTTCTTTGCCATCTCGGTCACAGATTCTGTCCAGGAAAAACAAAACAGGAACTAGCAATGGGAAAGGAGACTCGATCACCTTTTTTTACCAGGGTTTTTTCTGGCTTTCAAAAAAAAAAAAAACCCCTGCATTTTCACCATTTTGGGTGGAAAAAGGGGGTCCAAGCCATTATTTACCGTACGGCTCGTCTCAGAAACCTTTAAGCGCCTCTCAGCCAATTACGCAAATAAAAGGTAGCGCTCGCTACAAGATACAGCGGCTCCCAATTAAAGGGAGTCTGTGAAGCGTGCCGGTGCCACCTGTCCATCTCCAGGAAGCGGTTGTTGCATTCCTTAGGTACAATTTTAGTAGAAAAACCCCCCCCCACACACATAACCAGCGCTCATACCGCCTGCAGTCATCCACTTTTTGCAGAACCTTGTTTTGCCCCCCCCCCCCCCCCCCCCCACAATGCACTGAAATAGAAGAGTAGCTGCAGAGCCATGCGCAGGGAAAGACTTGTGAGGTTACACACAGTAGAGCCTTTCTCATTCCTAGTACGGCTCAGTGAGAATTATTTTGATCTCAAGAAGGATGGCTGGGTTTCACCACAATGAAAGAAATACCACATGTTGACACGATGTGAACAAAAAACACAGTAGAGAGTAGAGCTGGTTCTGCATTAGTTGGTAGCAGAGGATGCGTACTAAACGTTGCGTAGTGTTGAATGAGTTTCTACAACGTCGGCATGAAGTGAACCCTCGCAGGTTTTCCGGGGTGATAGACTCGTGGACATATTTCTCATTGTGTCCCTGCATTGGCGCTGGTAGAATAATGGTTTGCATTGTGTTCTCCAACGGTTTCCCAGTTCACACCATTCCAACGTCACTCCGTTGGTGGTGGAAGCTTCCGGACGTGTCTTTGTGGAGACGACGGCTGCACATTTGAATCATCTGGTGAGAATGCGGCGATCCAATTGGATTCCAGTTACACTGTGGCTCGTGAAGCGACGACTGGAGCCTAACCTCTTTGGTTTGGTTAAAACCAACACTGGTGCAGTTTGTGAAAGCTGTCAAGTGAACTCTGGTAGGAACCAAACAAACATGCGGTTCAGATCAGATCACAGTTTTTAGTCCCGTATCGGATCAGCACAATACAGATAGTTTTTGTTGTTTTGCTGGAAAACAACGCGTCACACTTATTTTTACCACTGTCCAAAGAAATAATTGTAACCGCCCACATTTGATCATTTTACTTTATTATAGTCACGTATAGTTATTTGCATACAAACTCACAATTCAAATGATTAGTAAATACAAAATTATATTTTTATTGATTCAAAAATGCTTGGCATTTGTATTGATGTATTATAAGCAGCTTAATGTCAAAACATCCAGATTAAACAACTGGATTTATTGAAGTTTCTTGCCAAAAACTACATTTTACATGATATCATTATATTATATATACATTATACATTCTTATAATTTACCTTCGCCAAAAAATAATTTGAACTGAACAGAGCTTGAACGCATTATAATGGAACTGAACGGAACCTCCGTACAATAGCACTCAGCTGTTCACAATATAACATCAAGGACTAGAAAGCATTAATGCTGATGTCCCAATAGTATATTTTTACTAAATATTGTCCGATAACGATCGACAGTTAAACTTTATTTCACACTAAGACAATCCTAGTGTGAAATAAAGTCATTTATCCGCTTTCTCCCCTACTTCTGCTGAATGTGTTTGTGCAGCCTCTTATGTTGATTCAACTTTGAAATATTTTGTGTGACTCGCTACATAAAAGTGTAGTTTTAAATGTCATTACACTGAAATACTTTGTTATATTTATGTATATTTAGCACAAATCGTTTTGTTTTTTTTTCTTCCCGTACACATGATGTAACTGCATATGTAGAGTTCCAGTGAGGTGACCTAGTGATGAAGGACCTTGAGGTAATGGAAATGTCCCCGTTGGAGCCACAGGGGAAAGTGCAGGTTGGAGGCAGAACTGCTGACTATCACGGAACACTGCAGCATCCAGGTGCAGGCCCCTTTGAAGAGGACTCTGCTGCTTCCCTGAGGTGGAACAGCTCCATTATCCTCAAGAGGAGCGTGTGTCCTGTTCACCTGCTTTTGTTGCTGACAATAGTTTTAGAGGATGGTGACAATGAGGAAGAGGAGAACAATGTGATCGGGAGGACATGCAAAAGCGCAAGGAGAGCTGACGATAGGGGGGGGATTCTCTCTTTCTCACGCACAATCATTTCATATTTCATATTTCATAAGCCTATACCCACAGCGGCAGGGTGACCGTTGCTAAATGGAAAGCGATTCCCACCCTGCGTCGTGTCCACTGGTGTCACCAATGTGTTTGGACCGGAGCGCTCGGCGCACAGGAGAGGAGGCCCTTGAAACCAGCGGTCCGCCTTCTTTGCACGCACCCATAAATAAATGAAGCGTGTCATCATTAGCGGCGCTGGCTGGAGGAATTAAAACGAGCCGAGATGAAATGTATTCGCATAGTAGCCATGATGGACAAGGCTAATGAATCCCTGCGTACGAACCAACGCAGGGCAAGAGCGGCGTCGTAATTTTCCCCGTTTATTTTTATTGTTCACGTGCACTGTAGGTGTTAATACTGGGAAATTCAAACCCACCGGCACATGGTGCACACGACCCCAACAAGTCAATTAGAATGATTCAGGATGGCTTGTTAAATAAGGCTCAGTAATTAATTAAATCTCTTTATTGATGATGTCTAAAAGGTTCGCGTTGCGGAGTAGGTGTGGCGCTCATCTGTCTCTTAATCTTCTAATCTAATCAGAGAATGTTAGTCGTTTATCTCTCTGGTGGGGGAAGTAAAATCGAGTCAGAGGCTGTCTAATGTTAGACACTTGTCTGCTCAGCGGGCGATGGGTGGAAGGTTATTGGACACAGCTTGTACTGAGCCACTGTCGTTGATCCCTGCTGATACACACATGAGAGGTGTAAAAGCTCAAAGGGTGGCATTGTGCGTAGTAGTAGTGCACACTTTATTGACGGATCATTCATGAAACAACGAAGCAGCAACTTACATTGAACCTCTGAGAATAGACTTTTTCAAGCAAATAGTTCAAGATACGAAGGAGTTTGTGTTCCCGTTGCATCTGAGGAATCGTGACGGTTGCCATGAAATTCTAAATGTTCAAGTATTCACTCCTCTGAGCACGGTAACTGTGCTAAAATTGAGATGGGGACGATTTCTGTTGCCTCTCAACGGCTCTCAAGATGGCGTCGGCCGAGCAAACAGTGCTAACAGCAACAGTGCTGACAGCTGTCGTGTGCCCACCGAAGAGCTCCCCCAAGAACTACATACTCTATACCCTGAAGGGCTTCTTTTCTGTTTGCATTTGCACCGCCATGAGCAACGCTGGTGTGACATAAGCCGGCTGGCACCACACATCTCCAGCTATAAGCTTTTCCTAGTGATATAAGAATGACTAAACATCTATGTTACATGCCACAATCATATTAACACACACAAAATAGCCGTCATGAAAGTGTTGCAATTTCAGTTTGAATCATCATCTTTGGCTCAGTGGATGTGCTCTGTGCTACTGGGTTAGCCTTTGTGCTACTATTACCGGGTTTAGCCTTTGTGCTACTGGGTTAGCCTTTGTGCTACTATTACCGGGTTTGGCCTTTGTGCTACTGGGTTAGCCTTCCTGCTAACGTTACTGGGTTAGCCTTTGTGCTACTATTACCAGGTTTAGCCTTTGTGCTACTGGGTTAGCCTTCCTGCTAACGTTACAGGGTGAGCCTTTGTGCTCCTGGGTTAGCTTTAGAGCTAACGTTACTGGGTTAGCCTTTGTGCTACTATTATCGGGTTTATCCTTTGTGCTACTGGGTTAGCCTTCCTGCTAACGTTACAGTGTGAGCCTTTGTGCTACTGGGTTAGCTTTAGAGCTAACGTTACTGGGTTAGCCTTTGTGCTACTATTACCGGGTTTAGCTTTTAAGCTAACGATGCAGGGTTAGCCTTTGTGCTACTGGGTTAGCTTTAGAGCTAATGTTACAGGGTTGGCCTTTGTGCTACTGGGTTAGCCTTCCTGCTAACGTTACAGTGTGAGCCATTGTGCTATTGGGTTAGCCTTTGTGTTACCGGGTAAGCTCCCAGACCAGTGGCTCTCACTCATTTTGTGGCTCAGTAGGTATGTGCTCATCAACAAGTTTATTTCTGGACATCACTGTTGGCCCTTTTGTCCCTGAAAACGACGCTATAGGGACAATGACCGTTGACGTTATAAGCTGTAACCGGCATATAAGCGTCGTTCAGAGCAGTCGCCCTGAGCTGACAGTGGGGCCCACGTTTATCTGTAGGGTTCTTTCCATAATGTTGTCATAAACTTATAATAATAATCGTAGTCTGTCATTGACAAAAAAAAAAGCACTTTTAGTGGACGTACATTAACGGTGAGTAGTTGCCCCGGGCGATTGCATTTCGGCTCGTTAAGCATCTCCAGTCTGAAGCGTTCTCGTTCAATACTGGACCAATTAAAGAAATGATCGTCCCCTTTAGTCAAATGCCAAAGAAATCTTTAAAGACTTCTCGCCCATGGTGTCTAAAAAGTTGAGATTAAAAGTTAGAGTTCTTGATCTTGGAAACAGCAGGCGGCAAAACAATCTCACCAATTAGTAGTTGATCTGGAGCTTTCAAACATGTCACACAAAATATATATATATATATGATTGAATGCTTTCTATGTGTGTGAATACATGTTATAGTCAAGTTGTAGCAGGTTTATGTTTGAGCAGTGTCTCCACCCTGATAGTTCCTATAGGCCTACTGGAAGTACTGGTCCAGCGCAGGGACTTTTTTAAGGTCAGGAACTAAATTGAGACATGGTTTTGTGCTGTGGGAACACTAGTTTCTCAGCTCCTAAAGGGAGCCTGTGTTCCTGGAAGAGTCCCTGTGGTAGAAATGGGCTATTTGAGAATCCTCAAACCAGGACAGTGAATATGAAGTACAATATTTTCTCTGGCCATTATCATCACTGAAATGCTCACCAGAGAACACATTACACTTTAAAAAAATGTACACATATAAACGTTTTACATTAATTATTCACTATCTCCCTCTGTCTGCAAAATCGAAGGTAAAAACATAAACTAGAAATTAAAGATGTCCATAAAGGTACCTCAGTAGAGTTATCGTTGGGCAGCCTGGTCTCACTCCATGGGCGTCAAATACCGATGGTTGGCCACTGTGTGTGACGCACCAGGCTCTCAACTAGCTCCGCTATAATCCCTCCTGTGACATTTGTTGATGGCAAGAGCAGCTGACTTAATATAAAGTGTGTGAGAGTGTACTTAGAGCTGCAGGGAGGGCTGGTGGAACAAACACAGGACTTTCAACCAGGAGACCATTGTTTGTACACTGATTTATTTTATGTTTGTCCCGTTAGTCACCTGACACATTGCTCAGTAGTCAGTCAAGTTGACGTCAAAGTCGATGGCTTCCTAAACCTAACCAAGTAGTTAAATGCCTAATCTATCAGCCTGCGAAAATGGAACTTTATTTTGAAAGTACACTATGCCAG
Organism: Cebidichthys violaceus; assembly: GCF_023349555.1. Taxonomy (NCBI): domain Eukaryota; kingdom Metazoa; phylum Chordata; class Actinopteri; order Perciformes; family Stichaeidae; genus Cebidichthys; species Cebidichthys violaceus. The sequence goes on along the minus strand of NW_027176528.1, from coordinate 427,531 downwards.
TACCATGCTTATATTGACACGTTGTCCCCACACATTGAAAACAAATGGGCATCGGTGATTTGGGTAACAACCACAACCTGTTACAACGTTCGCCACAGCCGCAACACCCCCTCTTCATCAACCGTGAGGCTTATCCCCACTCGTTGGACCTCATTAACAGCTATCGCACCGAGTGGTTGCTGTATTTACGATGTTTTGTGTCGTGCAGCTCTGAATGTGTCATTAATCCGCTTTTGAGTCTTTCACCCAAAGGGTTTTATTTATTCCACCATGTATTAGCGCAAAAATCTCTCAAGATTATGTTATACTCCTACCAAGTGATGTGGTAAGTTTCATGTCGTCTGGAATTCATCTTTATTCACAGTGGTCTGATCCAGAATAAATCTATGGCTTTGATAATTGCTGTTATTGATTGTATGATGGTTGTGTTTAGACGTTTAACTGCGCTGATGGTTGAATACAGCATGTGCCCGACAGCGATATATCTATCGCTGTACATGTGCGGCAAGTGCTGACAAAAGTGATTCTGCTTTTTTTTTTTCTTTTTTTCCATCAACAACAAAACTAAAGTGTCCGAGCCGTAAACCACAGATGGCGTTTTTAATGAATCCCTTTAGCACTAGCAGTGGCTGGCACTGAGTCCTCACACCCCAGCACATGCTACCATATTTTACTGTCAGCCTCTGCACAACCAAGCACTCGTGTTCTATCTTTAACAAGTTGGCTTTGAGCTTGACCAGCTGTGACATTTGGTGGAACCGTGGGGACTGCCGACGCAGCGTTCGAGCATTACGCAACCTTCTCTAAATAATTCAGTGTGCGCTATGCATATTACATTGTGCCCAGAGTTCCCACTTGTCCTCAGACTCTGCACTCCATTGGCTGTGAATCCTCATATGCCAGTGGAAGGGCTTTCAGTTGAGCTAAAATGCACTCCTCACTGTTTTTCAACCCCCCCTTACCTCCCTCTAGACTGCAGCCAGTAGCTGTAGCTGTGCAGCAAAGTCTCTTGTAATGAGTGTACATGAAATATTGTGTTAAATGAAGACGTGTGGTTTGGGTTGCAGCTGTTCTTGGTATCAAATGGGAAGTGTCTATAGGTTTATGTCATGTGGACAAAGCAGGAGTAATAGTACAAACCAAATCTGCGCCACTATTTGGCGAATATAAACAGGAGTTTGTATGGAACTTTTTCTTGGGGCGAGGTTCAAAGGTTCAAGATGGACTTTGACCAAGGCTTAGATCTTGTGCCGCACTGGAAGCTTCCATTAAATGCTGTTATCTTTGGTTATATCAGTGTAACGTATGATTCTGTTAGATTTGCTGCTAAACCGCCCTGCTAGTACAGGTTCTCTACTCCCTTTGTGTGAGGAAAGCGGGAGAACAAACGGTTTTCTGACCACAGTAAATATGTTGTTTTTGAAATGGTAAATGTAAAAAAATGACGGATTGAAGCAGAATATTTTGTCAGATAAAACAGGTTGTGATGCCAATTGAGGATGTAGCTTGCCCTGTAAGTTGTCTGGTAGAAAGTTAGAGGTCAGGGGGGGGGGGGGGTTGTAGCACAACTGTTCATGCTGCAGGAGATCGGAGTCTGTGTCTTCTCCCAGAGCCTTAATAAACCAGAACCAGAATCTGTAACCAAGTGCATTAGTTGTCTTTCGTTAACCGTGCCTCAATTCAACCCTACCATCGTTGCCAAACGCCCCCTTTTGTCTCAAGGCCTTGAGACAAGTGTATCACTCCATGTACATTTGATATCTACTGTGCCATTATTATTTCCTCACATGATCATAAATAGGCCCACCGTTAACAAATGTGACACATAATTACCGGCAGCTATAGTTAGCGCTGAATGCTGTTTCTCCTTACTGCTGCCTCCAGTCAGTGGGCAGAATTCATCTTTTATTTCTTGACAGTTATGTGGGCAGCGCAGTCTGGAGCTGGACACTTAGAACCCAAATAAATCTCAAAAGGTTTTCAAAGGAAAATGACAATGTGTGTCACGAATCGCTGAGTACGAATCCTGGAAGGGGGACATCATTACCCCAGCCTCAATTATATCTTCAAGGAGTCCTGTGTATTGCTATTTACCAAATTGCATGGGAATATATAATCACCTGCCAGAGAACTTTTAAGGATTTTGAGTATGTGCGGTTGACAATCATGGGTGAAATGGGGTTTTCTTTCTCAGGCACACACGCTTTTTCTTGCCTTTTAGTATTCTGATACCATACTGTGCGCTACTGTGTTAGCAGCGATCATGCTGTGGAATTTCTGGGTCGAAAGCTTAGCGACCCCCCTTTTTTTTTTTTTCTGGATGTGATAGCCGGCTGGACTCGGTGACACATTTCTCCCTGATCTTCAATGAACACAGGGGCTGTCACTGGGCTCCGTGTGGTGGTGGGGGGGTGGGGGTGGGGGGGATTGTGTCGCTGGCTGCATCTTCTAAGGACGAGCAACTAAACTGCTCCCCCAGCTTTCTGCTGGCTCACCCGCCGTGTGTTCAGACTGAACGCGGAAGGATTTGTCACCTCGTTTCATTCGCGCACATTTTTTTTTTACAGCTGCAGCGTTTTGTGTTTAATTGTACAAACTTAATGTAATTTGCTCGTTTCAGCCTGATGAATACCACCTGTTTATGAGGAGGTGCACGATCGTGAGATTATGCCTCCAAAATTGCCATATCACGGAGAAAGGAAACGTTCTCTCCAAAAAGCTTCTGGTAGCCGGTGAGATATCAGCAGAGTATGGAACCCTCAATGCATTATTACTCTGAACCCTTTTTTACTCATTTTGCTCTCGTGTTTCACTGTAACATAATAAGTTGTGCGTCTCTCTTTTAAGATGCTCAACAGAGAGCTGCAGAGACTATCAGTCTGTGGTGTCAGCTGACTTATTCATGGCTTCCCAGTTGCAATGAGGAGAGCAGAAATGAATGTATTTCATTTGATCTGGTTACTGCAAACGATTTGTTTTTTTTAATAATTTGATGAATCAACACTATTTTTAGCTTGGATTTTGTTGTTTTCCTGATGGCTGGTCACACATGTTGCTTTCAATGACCATCAGAAATTTTGAAAATATGACAATAAGTTCTATTTTTACAATGTCGGTGTAATAAACGGTGTAATTGGGCGAATGCCAGAGACTTTTCTGAAGTCATTCCAACTTTAGAACAAATCTGTTTGCGTGAGTGTTTCCTGCACGACGCCCGATGGCTAAAATGGTGCTGCATTATTACATGTAAATTAATATTAAATTTAAAAGAACGCGTTAACTTGCCCAGCACTAAAAAAAAAATATCTAAAAAAGCACATCCAATGCTAGGTAGGGAGGAGTCCTGCCTACAGCCTCTGTAGGACCCTAACATGGAAGGACCTGTCCCACCAAGGAAGAATCCTTGACGTTGAGACTCCCCCACGGTTTCAACCTCGACATTACACGTTAATCACATGAGTGAAGATTAACATATTGACAGATATTGATGTTACGATCTTAAATGAAGCTGTAAGGAGCCTTGCATCAAGGAAACGTATTTTCCTGGTGGTAGCGTGCGGCGCGCTCATTGACCGCTCCTCCACAGAAGTTGCAGAGTTAGGCGTGTCGGGAGGAAAAGCCGAGGCGTTTCATTATTCATCAGGTTACAGACGTGAGACATTACTTATACATTAGAGTCTTAGTCTTGTTCTTTTTCAGCTACAAACATTTCATTATTTAAGGAGACAAGCGCCGAGCAGTGCAGAGAGACCGATGGTGATGTTTTAAAGATCACAGCAATGAGTTCCTTTTTATCACTTCTAAATATGAATTTCTCTCTCATGCACTGATTTAGGTTTAACGCCGCCGGGCATCAAAAGAAAAATGATTTTGATGCTTTAAAAATCATCGGAGACACATATATTTGGACACATATATTTGGCAGTTTTTGCCTGTGGTAGTTTTCTATGTGATTTTCTAGTTTTTGATTTTATAAGTGGGCTATTTCAAGCAATTGCAACACAGCACATAAGAGATTTGCTAAACGCTCCATAGCACATGAAGTTCTGTTGGGATCTGGCCATTCAAAACAACCATTAAAGTCCATGAAGACTAGTCCAGACCGGTCTTAAATGACTATATTACTGTATATTGTTCCGTCTTTAGTTTTCTTATATCGTTGGTTTATTTTTTTTATGTGAAAATGAAAATGGTAACTCAGCTGCCACATTTAACAACAGCAGGAGGAGGAACTTTGTGGACCGTTGCGGAGGAGCAGGGGGAGGTCTTTTCCTCTGGGTGCAGAGGACCATCCAAGCACAGCTGTTTGGGCTTAACCAGCGGTTTCCAATAAAGGCAGCTGCTTACTTGTAAAGCTATCTAAATCCCGGTGGCATTGGATAACCCCAAAGACCCAGACATGACCCTCACGCAGACACACGTGCAGAAATTCCTAGATTACCACCAGTGGTCCACCATTTTACTCCCACCAAGAGGGACCTTCTGGTACCTTTAGACTTGATTTAAAGCATGACCCACAGGGACCTCCACAATGTCCTGTGGGTGAATGGGTCACGACACACACTGCTGGATTGGAATATAACTGCGCACACACACACACACACACACACACACACTCTGCATTGTCTGTGTACATTGCCAGCCAAACCAGCAGACATTAACAGAGACAAACAGTTTTCCTGGACATTTCCAGAACACGTGATGAAGGTAGACCAGATCTTTAAAGATCTCCTTGAGGTCGAGTCACCCTGCTTCTGTTTCTACCATACGGACAAAATATTCACGTCTGGCTGCCACTGTTTGTTAATACCCCCAAAAGATATTAGAAAGAACGGGTGTTGGTTTCTATGTAACCACAGTTCCGCCCATTCTTTCCATCCCCATCGCGGCTGATGAAAACACAACACGGTACAGGATGATAAGAACACCATTGAGATTCATGATTCTATCCCAATTAATACTATGAAGTGAAAAACTAGTAAATCATTTATAATGGGTTAATCATGAATCATAATGTCACCATGCACAAACAAAGGATAAATACATCCTTCTCCTCACTTGACAAAAACCTTTATTCGGTCATGAACTAAGACAGAAGACAACGTAGGATTTGGACCGTAAGGAGTCTGGGAACCATTCATATCTAGAAGCAGATGTTTATAAGCCTCGCTTATGTGTTTCTTGTTTAACTTGTGCACACGTCTGCATGCATACGTTTCAGATTCGGAGTATTTGTGACTGCTATTTGCTCTGTTTTTCCTCTCTACTTTGTATTGCCTCATTTTGCTCCCTCAGGTTTTGCTATCTGACAGTTTAGTTGGGTTTTTTTTGCTACCAGCTTTGTTGTTATTTAAGCTTCCTGTGTGTCCTTTTTTTTTTTTTTTTAACCTTGCGATCTGGTGTGTCTTGCATTTGGGTCCCGCCTTCTGAACTGAACCCAGAACACAATTGTGTTTGACATAAAAGGTATTATCGTGATAATCCCTCAAACCATGACATTCGAGGTGGGCTGAACGTTTGGCTCAGACACAAAACCAACACTGCTGTCTCGTCCAAGCGGCGCTGCTCTGTAGGGAAGACGTTTCCCTGGCGCCGCCACACTGAGCTCTTTCCGTCAACCGATGAAAAATGCCGGCCTTCCCTTTGCGTTCGCCTGGCAGCGAAATCTCACTTTTGATTCTCCGAGTTAATCACGTCACATTACAGTTGCTCAAAGGTGAGCCTGTTGGGCTGTCTGCTGCGTTCTTACTGTTCATTTCATGTGAGGGAAGGAAGAGAGTCGGTGATGGCTGCTGGGTTTTTTTTTCCCCGCTTTGACGTTTTTCTCTGTAATGGCTTTTTCGGGGGACAGCTTTCCAAATTCAATCTCCTTCATACAGATGTTTTTTTTTTTCTTCTTTTCTTTGTTTCCTCTGTTTCTATTCACAGACTCTGAAGTCATCTACAGGAACAGTGACGGCCACGTCATCAAGTTCAACATCCTTAAAAACGAAACGGAGATTGTCCTGACAAACACAACATTTGTAAGTAGATACGTTTGTCTCGCTGTGTATTAAATGATGAGGATGTGTCCAGATGTAAATGACATGACGGTGGCTGACGTTGCAAACATTAAAGCTATCTCTGTCTTTATTTCTAGATCAATTTCAACGTGGCCAAGTATTCCGTCTCCCCTGATCTGAAATATGTGCTCTTCGCTTATGATGTGAAACAGGTACGTTTCTTCATCTTCATCTCTGTCACAGTGACACAGTGAGTCATCATTGAAATGCACGAGGTAGGAGAAACAAACCAGAATGACAGCTTGTGAGGACATCAACATGAGGAGGTTTCTGTTTTTGAGTCTTAAACTGCAAATCACTAAAGTAACAATTAGGAAGAATTCAATATGCTAGTCCAGTTCAATATTCCAAGATGGAAATGGTGTCTGTCTGTTATCTGGTTTCACTCACCCTAACATGCACATTGTGTCTTTCTGCAAACATGTCCATGGGTTGCAGAAACGTACAATGCCAAAAAAAAATTGAAACCGTTAATGTGTAAAATTTTGCCTGTTGAACTGCAGTTGTCTCTAATATGATCTAATATAGTTCATACATGCAGTATATGGAAACAGCAGGATTTTCACATTGATTGAAGGTAGAGGGTTTCTGTCCTTCAGAATTACAGTTTCTTTCCATGAACTCCGTCTTTGATTTCCGTCAGTGAACTGGATTCAATGCATTCAAGTATGCTCTTATTTTGAAAATGCCATTCTAAATGTTGGCACCAGCTGGAGTCTAAAGGGTTTCTACTATTAAAAACTCTTATCTGTCAAAGTACATCATGTGTCAGCCCTCTACTCATCCAGGTTCTACTGTTCTGAAAAGGAATTCAAAGACACTTTTTGGACAAGCTGGTGGACTATTTGAGACCATATAGAGTCTATATGCTCTCAATGGTCTATATTATAGACCATTTGTTTTCGAGGAGGTGTTCTGTACGGTCTTGACATGTCGAGATGTGCCATCGAGAGCGGCCCAGCTGACCTTCTATCTCTCTGGTCACTCCTATTGTATTTGACTGGGTTGTAAGAAATGACATCCCAGGGTTATAAAGACAAACCCATGCTGAACTGAATTGCCAGAGTTGAATACATATCTACACCGTAGTCCTGTAGCGCTTGATACATTTTGACGAGGGCGCAGCACGCCACGCTTGAACTATAATTACCAGCTTTCCATCAGAAAAGAGTGGATGCTAAATGAGATATGGAAATTGGACCCTCCACTCTGGAAAGGCTTAAGTGTGAGGATTATTGACAAGGTGATTCATCAGAACTGATTTGCATAGTTTGCTTGAAGGGTTGGATTTACAATTTGGAACAATGTGGCACAATAGCCACGAGCCCAGTTTACTTTGAACACAAGGTGATGTTGAAGAAAGAATTGGTATATTTCTAATTCTAATCTACTTTTTCTGTTTTTGGAAGCTATAGTAATTGACGTTAAACGTTACGAGCTTGTAGTTTACCTCGCAGGAGGAGATATTCTGATGACAAATCAGTTTAACGAAAAGATGAAAAGAGTGAGCGTCAACCAGAGAAGGAGATTTAAGACTTGACAGGTGAGACTTTCTTGTCGATTTGGACGTTAAGTTGTATTTATTTGAGACCTGTTTGCTTAAAGACTTGACTTGGTAATTAATAAATATAGGAACAAGACTCAGAGAGTCGACAGTAGGGTTGCGGTACCGAAAACCGGTGCCAATATGGCCGATTGAAATACTGCCACTGGTGGCCTAAAACGGACGTTACAGCCAACATAAGCATCACCTCACTATACGACCGGTGCCTGCCGGACCGAAACGCAACGCCGATTTCGGTGCTTCCTTTCGGTGCCTTTCGGTGCCGAGGCAAATATGCTCATATTTCTGCAAAAGAATTGCTGAAGTTCTATTTCTATTTATTTAAGTATACTGTAAACTGTTGTTAACAGTTAATATATTGTTCATAGTTTGAAGTTAAAAAGTTTGAAGCTGTAGTTTGAAGCCAAGTGTTTTGTATTTATTTATATTTCATAGTATACTTCAAACAGTTAATATATTGTTCAAGTTGAAGAAAACAAATTGCCTTGGCAATAAAAAAAAGCCTTTCTTTAACGTCGTCAATTGTCGTTTTGTGTGTTTGTTTTTTTTAAAGTATCGGTTCAGGCACCGTTTAGACACCGGTATCGTTTTAAAAGTATCGTTTTAGCACCGGTATCGGAAAAAACCCAAACGATACCCATCTCTAGTCGACAGTCACGCATGGGGCTCAGTGAGGCCGTACGACCGACCCGTTCTCTTCACTGCGTGGTCGGCGCTCCTTAGGCTCTGAGGACGAGTCCCAGAGGCTCCCTTTAGCAGCCGTGTGAGACAACTAACTCACATGTAAACCAGTTGCTAATCAGCGCAGCTCAGTATGGCCGAGGCGGGCTTTTTGGTCAGAAAGTGTTGGACAGAAATTTTAGACCCGATGATGGTGCTGGAGAAAAAGTCAGGGATCACCAAAGTGATCGGTCATCTATGTGTGTACAGTACAGTACTTCCATGTCAGTCCATCCAATTACGGTCGGCACATTGACCTCAAAACCATCAACGTCAACCTCACGGTGGCGCCAAAGTCTTCAGGATTCATCGTCGGGTAACCATGTTTCCAAAACGTTGAGGAGGTGTGTCGGGATACGAAACATTTACCCGCTAGTGGTGTTAGAGGAAGAGCCAGGGGATCGCCAAAGTCATCAGGGTGCATCCTCTTCAGACATCCGCAACACGAATGTCTGAACAGAAATCTATGGAAAACCATCCAGCGGTGAAAACTCGTTTCACTGTGTAGACTGGACTTACAGACCCACAGACCTTAGAGCCGTGACAGTAGCGCGGCTAAATCAATGATATATATATATATATATATATATATATATATATATATATATATATATATATATATGGCTGCTGGTGCCAGAATAACATGGAGAAAACTCCATCAAATTTCGATGAAGGAAATTAGCCTTTCATTTGAACAAGAATGAGTTTATCTACATGAGTGGTTTAATAGTTTACTACTTTCATATCCAGCATGGACTATTGTCTAAATTATTCTGACACATGGGTCCTTATTTATGTGCTAATTTCTGCTTTTAGTCATTTGAGAGCTTTCTTGTTGTTGTAAAATATATAATAATAATAGATTTTATTTGTATAGCGGGTTTTTTTAGAGGTACTCAAAGGCACTTTACATAATAAAGAATGAAACAATAAAAGCAATAACGATAGAAACAAGCCAGAGAGATGACATTATAACAAAACAAAAGCAAAACAGAGCAGATTTAAATTTGACATTTCAAAAATATGAAGTGACATGCTGTCTGCCATAATCAAAGTCTGGTATATCCTTCTATATAATGTAACATTCTGACATTTAAAACTGAAGCAATGTTTTTGAGTAACTGGTTTAGTTCTGTGTCTTCAGAACCGCTGGTATCATGAACAGCTGTACTGTCAACCCTAAAGGTTTCTATCCATATAGATGAGGCTTGGTGTGTGGTGTCCAATAGTGTGCTTAGTTGAGTCATTGGTTGTGTTGCTGTAAAACAAAGAGATGGAACTATATCAAACTGAATTTCATTAACCACACGGTTATGTTATTTTAGTTGTATGAGAGTTTTTATTTTTAATAGCCATTCCATGTATAATGCATGATACTGTTATCAGGCACATTTAAAACAGGATCAGTGCGGTCTGAGTAATAAGAACACCTTATTTGTATAAAGTCACAATTCTTTGAGAAAAAGAAAACATTCTAAAATGATTATATTTTCATAAATTACTGAGATATCTGTCTTCCTCATCTTCATTTCAGTGGCACCTATCGGCTCAAAGCGATTTGTTTAATTTGGCAAAAAAAAAAAAAAAAAGTCGTCAATTACAACAACTTGTGCTCAAAATAGTTTAATAGAAAAGCCTTTTTGTTGATTGATAACGAGCTATAAACAAGACCTCGTGTGCTAGTTACCAACGAAAAAATCAGACAGCCAACATAATCATCAACGGATGGGCCACAATACAAACGTGTTATGCTAATTAGTATTTTGTATTTAGCAAAACTAAAAGCAGTTTGGTCGACAAAAATGAACAAAAGCGCCACAAATTGACTTGAAACGGCTCGCTGCAGATTTCAAACTGAATTAAATGGCGACGTTTGAACCCATCATCGGGCTTTAATTCACCTCGTATGTTTCCATTATTTTACTATGATTTATTTTGGCCTTGCGCTATCATAATTTGCATGCCATTTGATAGCCGTGTCAAACACCTGCGTTGATCCCAAAGACGTAAATCTCCTCTGACTTCTACAGCAGACAAACCTCCGCTGCTCCTCCTGTGTGTATCTGTGACTATCTTTGTTTCCCACCTGGCAGCAAGCCGGCGTGAAGCGAACCAACAACCCTGACCTCAACACCTGTGTGACGAGAATAACGGAGCTTCTTCTCGGGGAAAAAAGAAATGACTTTTCTAATAGGTTCATCTACGGCGCACTGAATGAAATAAAACATTCATTAACATGTTGGTCACAGCGTGTGAGTTTGATTCTCGTTTTTTTTGTCCGCGGTTCTTACATTTAATTGTTTGTTCTGGATCAAGACATTGCAGTGTGTTCTTTGTTGTGAGGCGCATAATGTTCTGGATGCGTCGCCAACAAAATGATCTGTTATCAGCAGAAACAATAGCATTGCCTCGTTCTATACCTTTTTGAAAAGGTATAGCTTATTCAAAGCCAAATTCTCTCTACATGTACGGCATCAGGATACAGTGGAGACAATAACGGACACTAGTTATCAGGAGATGGAGACAGAAAGCAGACCATCGCCTCTTTTGCGGCTGCATCTTGTGATCTGTTTTTTTGTCGACCATGAAACGTAAATATAGACACAGAAAAACAATGTCAGTTGTTCTTCTTCTGTTCGTAGCATGCCTAATGACATTTCAAAGGAAAGCACATCAGATGTAAGAGAGAGAATAAAGGAGGTGTTATTTTATACTCTCGGTATTGTTAAGACATCGTATAAAAATACCAACACCAGCTTTTTGACAATACCCTGTATGGTTATTTAACCCTGTCAGTGCCTAATGGAGACGTGGATCTTTAAAAACATATACATAGTCTTATTTTTTAGAAAGGTTTGGCCAGGCAGTTTGTAGAAAATTGTACTCAAATGGGAGTAAAATGAATGCATTTTATTGGGGACTATTTTCAGACATGGATTGATACACATTCGGAGCTCTATGAACAGCAGCAGGATGGTGTGTTTGGGATAGGCGCGGTCCATAAGGAAGTGTAATGTGTACAATGGAGGCTTCGTTTACACAAACATTAATGACCAGCAGATGAGGTGGGGGTGTACGTACCTGCCTACAGAAAAAAGCCCCCACCCAGAGTCTTTCTTTTAAAGTTCTTTGACTTTGTCATGCGGCCACTCTGAGCTCTTCTGCTTGAAAATCCCTGAACATTTTCAGAAAGGCGCTGGTGTCATCGCCATAGACGAGGCGCTCTCTCCTGGGCCCTGCCGGCGCTTTTCTGACAAAAAAAAAAAAAGCATAACGTACAATGAGTAATGGAATATTGCCATATTACCATAGAAACTGAACTCTTGCAGACGGTAAACCAGATCCAAATCCCCATTGCCGTTTCTCCAGAGATGAGCTTTGCAGGCTTGTCGATAGACCTACTGTCACTAGCGCGTTACAATGCATTGTGGGTCGTCCGCCGGAGCAAAGACTGCAAGGTTTGTGTTCTTCCGAAAAAAAAAAAGATCTAGAAGGGACTCAAAAAAGTCAATCGATCAATCACTTGCTCACAACGGGACGGCCCCGTAGATGTAATAACGGAGCCGCCGCCCCAACCTGGCTGCCAATTTGTCCCGGCCATTAGAAGAGATAAAAACCGCTGATGGGACACATCGACCTGCAAACAAGGTCAGTTATTGCTCTCTGTTCTACGAATTAAGATCCATGAAGGTTTTATATTTGTGCGATGTCCCGTTGTAAAGTTTATGGGCAGAGCAGGAACGTGCCGCCGGGGCCAGACAGGGAAACACTGGGAACACAGAGAACAGTTTTTGGCTTACGTGCTTTAGTGAGCTATCTTTATTTAAGCGAACGGAAGCTCTCATTGACAACCCCGAGGCCCCGCTGACCCAACGGAACCGTATCAAAAGTCCGTCAAAGTCATGGACCTGGGATGGTGTTGGTGGGGGCACCAGGGGAGGCCAATCACAAAGACATCACTAGTTGTTGGAGGAGACATGCTTAGATGCAGGACCTGGACCCAGGTCTCTGCGCTTTGTCCATGCCACTTGTCCGCTTCCCTAAGACCTCTGGTCTATGGCTCTCACACTTTGTGGACTGGTGGAGATGTTACCATTGACAGCATATGGTAGAGTGGTTGTCGCTTTACGCTGCAGCGTTCTGTAGCTCTTCTTTAAAGCCATTACTGCCTCTTAATTGCCGTGCAAGTACGCAAATTAAATCGATTCAATCATCTAGGACAGAGGTACCACACGCACCAGCCCTCGAGGATCACAGCAGAGCCTCTGCTTTACAACGCACTCGTGTCGTCTGATTAGAAACCTGCACGTCGTCTTTGCCATCGTAATGTGCATGAGGTCATCTAAACGCTCGACATGTTAACGGGAGTCCTTCTGCAAAGCCGATTCCCACACCGTGTTTTCACGGTTTCAAAAGCCATGTGCATTTTTGCCATGAATGCTTTTTTTGTTTTTAGTAATTTGCCTTTTTTTTTTTTTTCCAGAGCTGAAGCAGAGCTTTAATGTGGGTTTGTTGTAACTCTAGGCTTTGATCTATGAATTCTACCGCGGAGTCTGCGCTCGCAGTTAATCGCAACCTGTAATGAATGATGAAAGGAATAACAAAGGGACCTGGCTCTCCTCTCAAATGGGTAAACGAGCCTCCTGCTAATCACGCACTCTGATCCCGTGAAGGCTTTGAACCGACGCGCCGCTCTTCACGCTTTCAGAAGCGACCGTACACTACCTGGTTATATTGATCTGCTCAGACGTTGTTTTACAAGTTGGGAGGAGAAAGCTCCTTTTTTTCTTTTTTTTTGCATCACCTATCTGTCGGATTACATACCGCTATCGGACCACATCTGCATCTGGGAAGTGATTAAGCTTGATGCGAGCTCATAATCTCTGACAACAGGCCTGTTGTTGTTGTTGTTGTTTTTGCCTTCTTGTCAGCCCAAATCCTGGCAGCCTGATGACTTTTTAGTCGTCATATGTCACCTTATGGCCCCTATGTGGACCAGTCGTTTCAGTAACTGCATTGGAATGCATTTGTTACATATTCTCTCTCTCTCTCTTAATATGCATACGTTCTGTTCCTTTTTCCACTGAAGCTAAAATGGGGGGTGGGGGGGGGAGGGGAGAGAAGAAAATAGCTTATTAGCTTCAAGCTATGAAGGCACAGATGTGTGTGGGTTTGACGCTGACTGACTTCTTGCTGATTCAGAGTGACAGCTGCCATTGTTTTCATGTCAAGAGCGTAACCGGATTTTGTGTGATTTGCATTTGTTCTGTATTTTAAAAGTTACAAGCATATTAGAAGGTTTCTGCTTTTCTTTTTTTTCTTTCTTCCGGTTGTCGGTACGCTAAGTTAAAAAGCCATTTCCCTGCAACTTTGTCTCGAGAGTCATTGGAATAATGCCGATGGAGTCGAAATCGTTCATTCTGCATTGGTGAGAGATGAGTTCATATTCCGGTATCCCACCTCGAGCCTAAATTGCTGATGGAAAGACAAATGGGCTAAATGGTGAATGCGAGTGGGGAGTTGCAGATGTAGCGCGAGAAAAACAAAGGGAAAAGAGGAGTCTGTCTCGGCTGAGCCCGCCTGCTATATTAGAGACGGGAACAAATGTCCCACTGATGTATCATTTTATGGTGGAGGAACAGCACCTGCGTCTCTGCTTGTCTTCTGTTTGTAAGTACATGTGAAATGAGTCTGTTGAACGCTGACAGCGACTATTACACGTCCACGTTTCTCCGGTCATTGCCACACAAACCCAACGGTGCGCCTTTGTGATTTTGTTGTTAAAGTAAAAACACCTGTGTACCGGTTCTAAAAGCCCCTGGATGCTAAAGGTCATGTATAATGTACTCTGACTATTAATGCAGGATTCATTGTATACAAAGCAAGGACTCTCTGTCGTCCTCTGTGTGTGTGTGTGTGTGTGTGTGTGTGTGTGTGTGTGTGTGTGTGTGTGTGTGTGTGTGTGTGTGTGTGTGTGTCCTTGCATATCTCCAGAACCGCTTATTCGATCTACTTGGTGGGTGTATTGCTGGGGACGCAAGGACATGCATTGTCGAAGTTGTTGCAATGTGGACATGTGACACTTTCAATATTAAGAAACTTTGAATCAACAAGTGATGGCGCTCTGTGCAGAAGCGGGGGTGGGGCATAAGGGCTCTGTGGTCTCCGGCATGTCTTCCATAGCTGGCCTTTACAGGCAGCGGCTCATTGACTGCAGTTCACTTTTGCTGCAGGACGCTGGATACCTCTAATTGATTTCCAAGCGTGCAAATTAAGTTAATTGAATAATTTACAACACGGGTGCCACATCCTGCGACAAGCACTTGTGGGGGTTTGGACCGCTTCAAGCGGGCACACCCTCTGGATGGTCTCTCGCGTTTAGGCGGCAACCTCTCGTGGGGCAACCTGGTTATGTAGGAAGCAAAGGAGGATTTCAGGTGACGTAGCATATAGAGCAACAAAGTCTGAGAGGAGATCAGGGTGGAAACCTACTCTGTCGTTTAGGTAAAAGCAGATGTTGTTACTTGGTGGTAAAGACTGAAAGTGAGTCCACCGGTGAAGTCAGTAATAGTCCCTCACTGCACATAAATACTACATTGCGTGCATTAGGTAAAGGTTAAACCAGGAAGTTGGTCTTTAGTGACCCTCGCACAGTTTGATTTATCATTTTATAGTTCGTCTTTGTTGCCTTGATGTGTCTGATGGTCTGAATAACTGTGTTTCTTGTACTTTTGGACCTAATTGTATTGATGTCGCTACATTCTGAGATCTCAGCAGTTATTCTATTGAGTACAGTTTCACCATAACCATCAGAACCGTAGACCAGAGCTGCACAAATTAAAAAAAGTTGTAATAATCCATAGTTTTCCATTCAGATCGGTCAAATTTGTTGTAAAAATATAAGGGTATTTTATATCTTATTTAATTAGACTCCTTAGACCTATTTTTGTGTGTTTTTGTTTGTCCTTTTGTTCAAGTTTTCACCAAATCAGAGCTGAGAGTGAAGCAGGTTCAGCATATTGAAGTGTAACATCTTGGAGTGCAACCCTGGACCACGGAGTGAACATGAAATAGTTCCTCAAGTTATTTCAGGACCAGGCTAATGGTGTGTTTTTTCTGCAAAGTCTCTAAAGGGGCCGGGTACAATGGGAAGCTAGCGCAGTATCACAAATATGAAGATGCAAGAATTCAAAGCCCCAAGCTGCATACCTGTAAGTGTACCTGGAGGCAACATTGCCATGGCAACCTGATGGTTTCAGTGCGCTGCACAGCGTCAACTGCACATACGGTCCAAAGCTTCGGTATTCTCTGCTAGCCATTTGGCCCGACGTGTCTTCCACTCTCCCATCCAGGGAACTACTTCCACTAGGCTATTGATTTTCTCTTTGCTCATAAGTGGGCCGATGCCAAGCAGGGGAGGGGGGGGGGGCTCAGTTACGCTTCCTCCCAAGACACCCTTTAAGTGGCCGTGCTGTTTTTTTCTCTTTGTGTTACTCAGATGTTGTAGTTTCATGTCAGACAATGACATCTCTTGGGAGACTACGAACTGACAAGCTCTCGTCTGCAGTGAGCTGAAGTGAAACCAGAGACTGGGGTTCTTAACTCGTCTTTTTAAAACACAATCCCAAAAGAGAGAAAGAGGCACATGTGAGGATAGATGAAGAAGAAGTTGCAGTTATGTATGATGAACCTCACGGGATCGGTATAAATGCTAACGCATTCAACACTCAATTACTTTGTTAAAATCAACAATTGTTGAATGTATAATAGCAAGTATGGTACAAGTTCCTCACAGAATATGGATTGTAAATCCCAGGAACATTGTTAACCTTTGGGAAAAGACCCTTAAAATTAAGATGAAATAAAAAAATGCACCCATTCAAATATATATGTGTATATATATATATATATATATATATATATATATATATATATATATATGTATATATATATATATATATATATATATATATATATATATATATATATATATATATATATGTATATATATATATATATATATATATATATATATATATATATATATATATATATATATATATATATAAAGGTCTTCTTCTGACATACGCTTATGTAAACTAGTGCTAACCGATAATATCGTGACATCCATCAATCAATCTGCAACTTTTAGCGACAAAGCTATCATGTTACATTCCTAAGCCCACCCACTTTTTAGTGGACCAATCAAATGCAAAGGCTTTGATTTCACTCCACATAATAACACTTCCACTTTAACCTTGAATTTATGTTTCACTGAGGAATATGTCACAGTAGATGCTCTAAATGTTCGTCTCACCGGGACTTTACCGAGATACTAAGTCAGAGCCTGAGCCTCGTAGTCGTATTGTGGTGGTCAATATGTGCTTGCAGAGATCAACTTTGTAACCTTTTTTTTTTTTTTTTTATCCTCGGAGGCCGGCGACAAAAGGTCACAGTGCCCAAGTCAGGCCTGCTCCTCATCTAATGCTGTATCGCCCAAAAGTTCATTTGAGGGCTCATCTGTGGCCCGTGGAGGCTTTTCTTTTTCCAATTTCATGGGGGAAAATTTGGAAGTTTCAACATGTCAAGGTTTGACAAATGTGCGCGAGCACCTCGGGGAATCCCTTTATACTCCCAGGCACAGTTCCCCACAACACAGAGAGATATTTGTAATAACGAGCACACTCAACCCCTGTGTCAACTGAGATGTTACACTCTGCATAAAGTCAATATGAGTCATTGGTGCTCAGTGAATCCTCTTCTCTCCAAACAGTAATTTACTTTCACTATGCGAGAGTCTGTAATATTGATGTTCCAGCTTATTGTTATGGGCCGTTCATGGGTGCTTAGGCTGGAATCCACAGCCTCATTGTAGTCTTTGTTTAATGTCTTTATAACTGCCATAAGCCTCATTAACATCTCTTTGCTTTCCTAATCTAGTCATTTGGAGTAAAACATAATAATATACTCTGTTCTCCGTAGGGGGTAGATAACATTTACACTGCAACATAAATCTTAGGTAATATTTCACGTTTAAAGGGAGTGCAGCATACCGTACTTACTTTTAGAACTCCTGACAAAAATAACGGTTTCATTAGCTTCTAAATGCTATACGATGTGTATGCTAGCTAGTCGCTAACTTCATCTGTTAGCAGCTTGGAGCGGAACTTCATCACTACGAACAA